>NC_086318.1:104241310-104430111 GCF_036172605.1 Pelobates fuscus | reverse complement strand
CTACATATGTTTAAAAACGTTTATAGTTTTGTCCCAAACGACAACAAAAAGAAAAATGTGCAGTTCTTTAGTGCCAACTTGTAAAACTTGATGGATAAAATATGCGTGCTGTTGTGGCACATTACAAATGCTTGTTAATTTCATGCACAGAAAAAATAAAGAATTAAAAAAAAAAAAAAAAAAGAGCCTTTCCGCACCAGGCAGAACGGGCGCGGCACTGGAAATGTGCCAGAGCACTTACAGAGAGCGACTCCGACTCAGAAATCGGGTCTTGTGAGGAGGCTATTGATGAGTCCGGGGATGACTAAGAACGAGTCGGACGGGCAGGACACTGGCCCATTTGCCCCTACCCTACCAGGATTGGTTATTAGTGACTCTCGCAGTGACTCTCCCGCTACCGCGGGTTTGACTCTCATGGACCCGGCTGGAGAACCTATGTTTGACCCGGATGCACTCCATCACCCGAGGTCGGCAGAATGGCTCCCAGCCGACCATGTAGCAAAATATCTTGAGAACTGGGTTAGGCGCCCTCTTAGCAAGACGGCGCGCAACAAGCTCAGGGCAGAATGCCCTAGACCCCTTATCCCTAATAAAGTCTGCGAGACACCTATTGTAGATCCTAAAATGACGCAGTTTCTTGCAAAGATGGGTTGGAATCCCCGTAAGGGTCTGGAATCTGCATTAAAGTCATGCCAGGACAAACACCTGGACATTTTTGGTCCCTTAGCAAAATGATTTGACCTGGCCGAGATGGCCAGAACTGAGAATAGACAGGTTGACCCGGAAGAACTCCGTGGTTGGGTGCAGAGGGCAATCTGCATAGCCGGTAGTGTGAACACTTCCCTGTCTATAGAACGGCGTAAAGCCATCCTCTTTAAAATCAAGCCCAAACTGGCCAACCTCGCCCTCACTGAGGCGGGCAAAGACGCCAGCTGTTCGGAGACTCCTTTATCAAGGACCTGGGGCACTTTGTAGGTGCTTTCACAGCCTTAGACAAGGCCCAGTCCTCCATGAGGAGAGTGTTGCAGGGACGGGTCTCTTCCAGGGCTGGCAGATTCAGGAGCCGTCTGTCCGGCCGATCTAATTTTAACTCTCGAGGATCGGGACGAGGCTCTTATAACCAGAGGCCACCTTATCAGGACACGAGACACCAGTCTCCCTTCTTCCCATCTCGTGGAAGACCATGGCGCTCCAGAAGCTTCAGAGGGAACCCCGGTTCCAGACGCCCTTACGGTAAGACCACACCTAATTCATGCTTTTTCCAATATCTATGTAGGGGGCAGACTCCGTCATTTTTTACATCCATGGTTAGAGATCACCTCAGATGCCTGGGTTGTGAACACGGTAAAGGGGTTCCACATAGAATTAGTAGACTCCCCGGGTCGCATTCCTCCCCCTCATCCTATGGTAATGTCAAAGGCAAACCGCGCCTTAATAGACAAGGAACTATTGTCACTCCACATGAAAGGAGCGATAGAACGGGCACCACTGAACCATGCTGGGGTTATCAGCAACATTTTCCTGGTGGAAAAGAAAGGCGGCCAGATGCGCCCAGTTATAAACCTTCGGGCCCTAAACTCCATAGTACGCTACCGACACTTCAAAATGGAGTTACTCCTACGTGGAGACTGGATGGCAAAGTTAGACCTCAAAGATGCCTACCTAACGGTCCCGGTGACCGAGTCATCCAGGGACCTACTGAGGTTCCTCTGGGAAGGCGGAACATGGCGATTCACATGCCTCCCGTTCGGACTCTCGTCTGCTCCGTGGTGCTTCACCAAATTGATGCGACCGGCCATGGCTTGGCTGCGCAGTCGCGGGGTAAGGCTGATAGTCTATCTGGACGATATCCTCCTCATGGCACAAGATCGGGGAGTCCTCTTAGAACACCTTCAATGGACAATGGATCTCCTACGTCGCCTGGGTTTCTTGCTCAACGGGGAGAAGTCCTGCCTATCCCCGACCCGACACATGGAGTTCCTGGGGTTCATGGTCGACTCGGAAGCGGAGTCTCTCAGTCTCCCTCCAACCAAAATACGCTTAATCCGCAAGGAACTACGACGTGCCCTCACAAGACACCAGCTGTCGTTGCGACACCTGGCACGACTCATTGGACTACTGACCTTGTCCATCCAGGCGGTGTTCCCGGCTCCGCTCCACTACCGAGCTCTTCAACGCCTGAAGATAGCACACCTTCGCAAAGGTCTCGTATGCAGATTTGGTCCCCCTGGACTCGGAATCCCGAGACGAGATGACCTGGTGGATCCACAACCTATCCGCCTGGAATGGCAAGGCCATCTTCGGCTCTCAGCCAGAGTTCACGGTGGACTCAGATGCGAGTCTCCACGACTGGGGCGCACACTGCAACGAGGTGACCACTGGGGGTCGATGGACAGACGCAGAGTCCCGACTCCACATCAATGCCCTAGAACTATTGGCTGGTTCCTTCGCGATCAAGAGCTTTGCGAACGGCACGGCCAGTGCATGCATCAGACTGCGTATGGACAACATCTCAGCGGTCCGTTATGTCAACCACCTGGGCGGCACATGCTCAGCGATGTTAGCCCGCTTAGCGAAAGATTTCTGGACCTATTGTCTAGCCAGGAACCTGACGGTCCAGGCAGAATACCTTCCTGGCCTTCACAATACCCATGCGGATTGGAGCTCACGCTATCTCGCAGACACCAGCGATTGGAAATTGGATACAGAGGTGTTCTCCACTATCTCGTCCCTTTGGGGGCCTTTCTCTATAGACCTCTTCGCTTCCAGACTCAATGCCCAACTACCCAGGTTCTACAGCTGGCGCCCGGACCCGGAGGCAGTGGACGCGTTCCTACAGGAATGGCCCGACTCACGCCTTTACGCTTTCCCGCCATTTGCCATGCTCCCCCGAGTGCTACTCCAGGTACGGCACCAGATGGCGGATATGGTCCTGCTAACCCCATTCTGGGGTACCCAGTCGTGGTTCCCTCAACTCCTGGAACTGGCAATAGACGTTCCCGCTCTTCTGCCGCCCAACCGGGACCTTCTGCTGAACCCGATGGGCCAACAACACCCCCTCCTACTGGATGGATCATTACGGTTACTGGCATGGAGAATTTCGGGGGACCCTGGGAAGTCCCAGGAGTTTCGGACACAACTCGACGCCTCTTGGCTGACGCATGGGCTCCCGGCACTAGACGCTCATACGGGACCGCTTGGAGAGCTTGGGCTGGTTGGTGCCTGGCTAGGGACCTGGATCCCGTGGAGGCTCCTGTGGCGGCGATACTCCAGTTCCTCACATCCTTATTTGAAGCGGGTCGTGCATATCGCACGATCAACCTATGCAGATCGGCCATCTCCTCAGCTCATCATGGTTTCAACGGCTGCCCAGAGGGCCAGCACCCCCTGGTATGCCGCTTACTCAAAGGTTCTCGCCTCTCGCGTCCCCCCAGACCTTGATACTCAGCCACATGGGACGTCACCTGCGTCCTATCACTGTTTTCCTCCTGGCCACCCAACTCGGACCTCACCTTGCAACAACTCTCTGCCAAATTGGTATGCCTGTTCTGCCTCATTTCATGTAAACGAGTCTCGGAGGTACGTGCCCTGGACCATGATGCGAGATCCTTCACCCCGGATGGGGTGACATTCAATATCTCCAGAAGGACGAAGACGGCCATACGCTCAGTCTCGTACCCGAGTTTTCCGTCTAACCCACTGTTGTGCCCAGTGACCTGTTTGAAGGAATACAAACTTCGGACGAAGGCCCATAGGTCGGACCCAACGCCTCAACTTCTCCTCGCGACCTGTCGACCATTCACCCCTGTATCCAGCACGACTCTGGCTCGTTGGGTGAAGTGGATTATGTCGCAAGCGGGGGTGGATACATCCATCTTTAGCGCCCACTCCACACGTGGGGCGTCAGCCACGTCCATGGCCTCTTCGGACCTTATGAGGATGGCGGACTGGTCAGAGAATCCACCTTCAGGGAATTCTACTTCCGACCTCAACCACACATTTTCTCGTCAGTCATTGCTCAGCTTTAAACTAGCAATATGAGCCTCCGTGTCTGGACATAAAATTACATGATTTTGCTATTTCATGACGAAAAGTCATGATTTTATAAAAGACACGGAGGCGAGTATTGCCCCTCCCTATTACTTATTTATATAATTTCCCCCCCTGTCATTTCTCGCTTCGGGCGGTAAGTATAACATTGCCTTCCATGAATGTATGACTACATCTGACTCATGACACTTCACATACATGGGGTACTGACTCAGGTACGAATGGGGGTACACTAACGGGTGGCTTGGTTTCCAATGTATCGTATCTTGACATGGGCAAATAGCGTTAGTACCGATTTAACCTTTCGGCTCCTGTCATTATGTCTTCACAGGTTGATCCACTTCTAAGCGCATCGCATGAAGGACGTCTCTATGCTCAGGACTTCCAGAAGTTAGCTGAAGTTCAAGAGTTGACAAAGAGATGGACTCCCTATGGTTAAAGTTTCACCATTCGTTCCCCGTTTTGCCTATGTTCGAGGGCATCCGCTGTTCCTGCATCAACAAGGACTCTGGGCCGTGGCCCTTCTAGTGCTGGACTGTTTCCTGACTTCCGGTTAGCTGTTGGCGGGTAGCATCTCCAAAGAAAGAGGAATTGGAGGAGGAGGTGCTGCCTATTATACTGGGACTGGATATGGGAGTGTCCTATCTCTATGGTTACTGTTTTTTCTTACTGTTAATATACTTTGCTGCTATTGGTGGACAGTAAAGAAAGGGTTAAGCAATACTCGCCTCCGTGTCTTTTATAAAATCATGACTTTTCGTCATGAAATAGCAAAATCATGTAATTATCAAGGAGATAAAGAAGGAATAGTGCCTTCATGGGCACCAGTTATAGTAAAGAGGGTATGCACACAGCAGTGAACAAAAAGATAGAAAAAATGTATATGTATATAGCATGTACTGTAGATTAGCTTGGGGGGATGGATGCCCAGGTCAATATGTATTGCTTCCCAATGTTACCCTGGTCGGTATCTATTTCCCAGTGTTTCACAATGGCTATTGAACAACTGAAGACAATTGCTTAATATGATCGGTGTGTAATTTCCCAATATATCTTAATGGGTCTGTTGTCTGCCTATGTTCCTGGAGGATTACCAGTCAATCCGCCGAAATGAACATAGCAAAGCAAATGCCGAAAGCGGTGGGTAAGATATAAGGGGTCATATTAAGCAACATGTTACTTTTTACTCATGTTTCTTTCTGATACTTTGTTTATTCTATGACATTATGATACACTTTTCAGAAAATATTAGTGAACAGATTTAGAATATATGTATAGTGACCCCCAGCGGTCAGTTATCATAGTGACACATTGTGTCCAAAGACCAATTGGTATAGCGACCCCTAGTGGTCAGAAATCATAATAGTTACCACTTTGAAGTATATTGTTATCTTCTTGGACCCCTAGTGGTCAGTTATCATAGTGACACATTTGTGTACAAAGACCAAATGAATAGACTTAGATATACTTGCACAGCGACCCTGAGTGGTCAGAAACTATAAAGTTATCACTTTGAATTCTACCATTATCTTCTTGTTACTGTATTATTAGCTTGATCACCTAGTTGGATTCTGGTAAACTATTCTTTTTATTCCAGATTATCCACTACATCTCTGTATTGAGATTTTTAAACGTTGCACCTATTAGTATTATCATTGTTGTTTTGTGTCCTCCCTCATTTCCTCTTCCCCTATATATATGCCCTCAACAACTGATGTTGGTGATTCGGTTTGTCTATTTTTGACAGCTAGTCTATACAATATTAGAGCGTCAGAGGTAGTCTATTTCAGGAACGTCTTTTGAACTACCGTATTTATCGGCGTATAACACGCACTTTTTTCCCCTGAAAATAGGGGGAAAATCGTGGGTGCGTGTTATACGCCGATATCCCATAATTACTTACCTGTCCTGAAGCGTGGGCCGGCTTCACAGCGCGCACCGCGGTACAGGAACTTTAATTTCAGGTTCCGGTTTCCGGCCGGACTGAAAGGAAGTGTGCACAATAGTGTGCACACTTCCTTTCAGTCCCGCCGGAAACAGGAACCTGAAATTAAAGTTCCTGTACCGCGGTGAGCGCTGTGAAGCCGGCCCACGCTTCAGGACAGGTAAGTAATTATGGGACAAGGGAAAGTACACTATGGGAGGGGAGGGAGGGAAAGTACACTATGGGAGGGGAGGGGGGGAAAGTACACTATGGGAGGGGGGGGAAGTACACTATGGGAGGGGGGGGGGAAGTACACTATGGGAGGGGAGGGGGGGAAAGTACACCATGGGAGGGGAGGGGGGTGGGAAATACTATGGGAGGGGAGGGGGGGAAATACTATGGGAGGGGAGGGGGGAAATACTATGGGAGGGGAGGGGGGGAAATACTATGGGAGGGGACCGGGGAGAATACTATGGGAGGGGAGGGGGGAGAATACTATGGGAGGGGAGGGGGGAGAATACTATGGGAGGGGAGGGGGGAGAATACTATGGGAGGGGAGGGTGGAGAATACTATGGGAGGGGAGGGGGGGAGAATACTATGGGAGGGGAGGGGGGGAGAATACTATGGGAGGGGAGGGGGGAGAATACTATGGGAGGTTAGGGGGGAGAATACTATGGGAGGAGAGGGGGGAGAATACGAAGGGAGGGGGAGAATACTATGGGAGGGGAGGGGGAGAATACTATGGGAGGGGAGGGGGGAGAATACTATGGGAGGGGGAGAATACTATGGGAGGGGGGGAAATACTATGGGAGGGGAGGGGGAAATACTATGGGAGGGGAGGGGGGAAATACTATGGGAGGGGAGGGGGGAGAATACTATGGGAGGGGAGGGGGGAGAATACTATGGGAGGGGAGGGGGGGGAGAATACTATGGGAGGGGAGGGGGGGAGAATACTATGGGAGGGGGGAGAATACTATGGGAGGGGAGGGGGGAGAATACTATGGGAGGGGAGGGGGGAGAATACTATGGGAGGAGAGGGGGGAGAATACGAGGGGAGGGGGGAGAATACTATGGGAGGGTAGGGGGAGAATACTATGGGAGGGGAGGGGGAGAATACTATGGGAGGGGAGGGGGAGAATACTATGGGAGGGGAGGGGGGAGAATACTATGGGAGGGGAGGGGGGAGAATACTATGGGAGGGGAGGGGGGAGAATACTATGGGAGGGGAGGGGGAGAATACTATGGGAGGGGAGGGGGGAGAATACTATGGGAGGGGAGGGGGGAGAATACTATGGGAGGGGAGGGGGAGAATACTATGGGAGGGGAGAATACTATGGAAAGGGGGGGGACACTATGGGATGAGGGGGGAACACTATGGGATGAGGGGGGAACACTATGGGATGAGGGGGGAATACTATGGGATGAGGGGGGGGAAATTTCCTGGAATTTCTTTCTAAAAATGAGGTGCGTGTTATACGCCGGTGCGTGTTATACGCCGATAAATACGGTATATTAATAAAGTATTTTTTAGATTTTTGTCTATTTTAGGGACAGATTCCATTTCTGTTTTTTTATTTTATTTTACATGTACACTGGTATTACAACCTATTCACTGTTACTTATTCACTTCAGAACCCAAATATCACTAAAAGAAAATATTTTACATGGATACATGCATTTATTTATATGACTTTGCAATAAATGTAACATACAAAACATTTAAATTTTATAAAAAGAGTGTAGATAAATACATATTTATTATGTAAAAAGGAAATTTGATACATTGTACAAAAAACAAAACAAGAAAAAACAGTTTAAAAAGTGTATATCAAAGGTGTACTGTATAAAACCCAGGAAAGATGAAGGGAAAAAAGCTAACACCCCAAGAGTGTACCTCACTTACACCAAATAAGTTTGAACAAAAACAAATCTATACAACACCAAAGGGAGGAGTATAGATCAAAGGAGGGGGTAGCTCATAAATACAAAAACAATACAACCTGTCTGACAGGGGATATTCTTAAAACAATCTGAGAATAATAGAAAATCACACAATAGTGAAGTATGTAAAACAGAGGTGGCTCAAGCTCGGAGAACTTACAAGAGCCACTGGTGATCTGCGCTTATCTCCCCTGAATATTCCACGGGGTGTCTTTAAGAAGAATTTGTCTTTCTTGTCACAGGTGCTGTATACATGTCAGATCCTCAGAATGGAAGAAAAACCATATAGGGCAATATTGTAAAAACAGAAAACAATTTATTACACTGATTGCACTTACATACACACTGCAGTCAGTCAGCAGATATCCACTAACAAGTGGAACCATGAAGTGTCCTTAAGACCAGCAAACAGAATGATGATCACAGCACAGCCAAAAAGATATGTGCAAACAAGGAGTCCAGATCCTTAATCCAAAACGTTTCGTCTTTATCAAGACTTCATCAGGGATCCAACGCGTTTTGTCTTTATCAAGACTTCATCAGTCTTGATAAAGACGAAACGCGTTGGATTAAGGATCTGGACTCCTTGTTTCCAGTTTTATTTTTTTTATTGTATGCACCATGAAGTGTCTTTTTGGCTGCGCTGTGATCATCATTCTTTTTGCTGGTCTTAAGGACACTTCATGGTTCCACTTGTTAGTGGATATCTGCTGACTAACTGCAGTGTGTATGTAAGTGCAATCAGTGTAATAAATTGTTTTCTGTTTTTACAATATTGCCCTATATGGTTTTTCTTCCATTCTGAGGATCTGACATGTATACAGTACCTGTGCCAAGAAATACAAATTCTTCTTAAAGACACCCCATGGAATATTCAGGGGAGATAAGCGCAGATCACCAGTGGCTCTTGTAAGTTCTCTACCTACGGGCTTGAGCCACCTCTGTTTTACATACTTCACTATTGTGTGATTTTCTATTATTCTCAGATGTTTTCAAGAATATCCCCTGTCAGACAGGTTGTATTGTTTTTGTATTTATGAGCTACCCCCTCCTTTGAGCTATACTCCTCCCTTTGGTGTTGTATAGATTTGTTTTTGTTTAAAAAGTGCCTCATGTGCGCCACTTTTTACTTGCAGGTATAATATACACGTACATTAAGTCACTTTCCAAGTTAAAATGGTAATTTCACCTAAAATAACTTAAATCTCGTTATTCCCAAACCTGTTCTGTCGCACTCCAATAAAATGAAGACACTGGGCGAATGCTTTGGGTTTGCTAGTATACATTCATAACTTTTGCAGGAGGATCAACAATAAAGTGTTAAGTCCTGCTAACAGTCGCCCCCGTTAATATTTCAGGAAATCAGTGTGTTTTAAGTTGAATTCCTACATTTTAAAGGGAAACTGTTACTTCTGATTTAAATAATATGTGAACCTATCCCTAAATTTAAGAACTATGCATTTGTGAGATGTGAAAAATAAAATTAAATTTAACCCTTCATCTGAGCGCTTCCATCTTAGCTTACTGTAAATCATTATTATAAACTCTTTTATGTACATCAGCAGTCAGCATAGAGAAAGCATACAGAGAAGAAAGTAATTAAACTATATTTCTGTTTTATCTCTCCACTTGCAATCTTTGTGTTTTGCTGGCTCCACCTATGATTTATAGTGGCATTCTGCATATGTATTGGCAAATATTACCCTTCTTCAAGAAATACTCTTTAAAACCTCCCAAAGTCTACAAGGTTGTAAGTAAGTGGTATTAGGACCATCGACAGAGGCTCTTATCTATAATTTTGGCCTCTTTTATAGAAAGTTTTTTTTGCCATGGCACCTAGAGGCCTGGATGAGCCACTGGCTCAGTGTTCCTCTGTAAGAAACATTTCCTTTACTTAATGAGATATTGAATTCTCCTCCCTAAAACATATAATATTCTGCCAGTTATTACATTTTGAGCATCAATGAGGTAACTTATTGCTAATTGCTGTTAAACTTCTTCCATGATATAGTTCCTCTCCAAAATAAAATGGGGAACCTTGGTCTTCCATATCAATTTAAGTTCCAAAATCCTGGCAGTACAGTGTTGCACTGAGGAAAGCCATGACTGGTAGTTACTGACCATGACATTTATACCGGCCCTGTTTAGTCAAATAATTTTCTTTAGTGTTTAATTTCAATATGGTATATTTTCCCTCTCTTCTTTTGATACATTTATTATTTCTGTATTATAATTAATCGTGGTTGTGGACTCAGACGATGTCATGCACTTAGTTAATTACATTCTGATTTTACCAATTGTTTGACTCTCATGTAATTTCCTATTTTTACTTATGCACACTTTTTTGTTTTGCTTTAAAAATTCCATTTGACCAGTTTATTGAAAAACAAATCTGTTAATTCTTCGTCTCCTTATTTCATCCATTGATTGTTGCTCCTGGGATGACCGAGGCAAGTCTCTTCTCAATCTAAAATTGAAAGACAAACAGTGAATGGTAGGTGAAATATGAACAATAAATAATAAACCACGCTTATAGAAGCTAGCAGTGATATAGAAGCAAGCAGATTCATTTTGACCATGAAATGTTAAAAATGTATTGATTAGATATAAATGTATATTTGGCATTGTAAAGAAGTGGGGTATAATTTCAATATTTTGCTTAAATAAAATTAAAATGCATCTGAATTTCACACAATGGAAGAGCAAAGAAAGTCTCACAATAGTTGAGTATCAGATAAATTGCATAATGAACTAACTTATTGTCTAAACCCTTTCATGATAAATGACTTGCCTGCAATTATTTATATAGAGGAATTAAATTTCACATATTTTAAAGAAAAAGAAACGCGTTTTCCTGGCACTATAGCTTCCCCCTCTGCCAAGGCTCCCCTACAGTGCAGAAGGGGGTGAACATTCTTACTGTCACTTACTGTCACAATGTCCCTTGGTGCTGGCTCGGGTCCTCCTTTGTTCCACCCCCACTGAAGTCAACATTCAATGCTTTCCTATAGGGATTCCAGTGATGCTGAAAGTTCTCATGCATAGCATGAAAACATCCAGCGTCAGTTAGGCGACCAAAAGTCGCCTAACAATCCGTAAGTCCCTGTCTGGTAAACAACTACTAAAGGAGGATATAACCCACAAAGGTAATTATTGCAGTTTATAAAAAAACACAATAATTACCTTTACAGGGTGAAGGGTGCTGGAACACTGCACCCAAACCACTTCAATAAGCTGAAGTGGTATGGGTGCCTACAGTGTCCCTTTAAACAAAGACTCAATGCTGACATCACTAAAATAAAAAAAATAACAAATTGTTATCGTAGGTGTTTGATACTCATTTTTCAATAAAATGTGCATATGAATCTAATAGTTATTATACCCACATATTTATTTATACTTATTTACATTTTTAAATGGTTTTCAGTGCGCATAGATGCATCATCCAATTAACTGATGAAAGTACTGAAGTTTATCTTTCAAGGACTACTTTCAAGTTGTTGCGTTAAAAGAAGCAATGGAATCAGATTTTTTTTTTTAATTGTTAATTTATCAAAATATATTTTCTGTTTGTATTTAATGCATTCATAATGCAATGCGTAAAATGGAACTCAATTTAGTCCAGATAAAAAGTACAAACACATCAGCAAAAAGAAAGAGTAGGAGGACAAAATATAACTAAAGAATTTGAAGGTGGAATACTACCTATGGATAGACAGGTATAAATACTAAAACGTAACTTTTACTAAGAACCGGATAAAAGGTCCACATACTTCAAATAGTACGACAAGAAAAAGATACAAAAAAAACAAGACAAAGACAACAAACAGTTAAATGGCTAATAGGGAAAGTCTGCTAAACGGAGATAGCATGATAGTCCAGATATCGCCTGTTAAGGTATAAAGCAGACTGTCCACTAGTGTTCACACAGTAGATTGAACACCTATGTAGGTAACTTAGTCTCTATCAGATAAAAAATAGCTCACAGAGATTCACATAAAGATGATTTTTATATAGCAGAATTAAAAAAGTGGATAGTGTTGCCTATGCAACAAAGTATCTAAACTGATATTAGTGTCCGTGTCGGATCTCTCGGCGTTACATAAGGGAGGTCAGGGGGTGTATATCCATCTCTAAAAGATAAATTGCCCTATTGTGCCTTCGTGGGCACCCCTTTATACCAAAAAACTCACCCTATATTACCTAGATACAGCACCACCGCAGTTGCTGTATGTATTCAATGTTGTTTTAAAAATGTGTGTTGATATCAATATGCTGGACCTGACATAGCCTCATTATAAAGCTTTTGTTGGCTGTTTGACCAAAGTGTAGAGTGACATCCGCAAGCTAATGCTCTTGAATCAGCAGTTTTCCGGCCGTTTATCTAAAAACCCCCGTTAAGTAGTTGGATTTGGCTTACTGCAGGTCATCCAAAGGAAGCACTTTACTAATGAGCCACTTAACTCAGAGTATCAGTGAACTGAAATTAGCCTGCTCTGCCATAGGTCTTCCACCAGGTGGCAGCAATGTCATTAAACGACTCTATGCACAAATAGTAGGACAAACGCCAGTCAGCAAAGCTTTCTACATAGTAAGCAGAATTAGGCTTATTTTGAAACAGATGGTACTACAGAATCTGCTATACTGAATGTTATGGAGTTGTTTATTGTCTGGCTGGTTTCAGAATCAGGGATTACTCTACAGCATCTAGCAGTTTCTGTGTCACATCAGACTTCATTCAAAGCAGGCTAACAAGTGAAAGCTCTCGCAGATACACATGTATGTTTTGTTTGGTGCGTGTGTGTCTTTTTTCCCCCCCATTATTAATCCAGTCCTGAATTCAGAACTAAAAGTTTCTTTTGTGTCTGTGTTTCAAAAACAATGTTGTTTGCGATGTCAGTCTACATAAAGACAGGAAAAATAATTGAAATTCGCAAGTGCCTTAACTGTTCCCCAAAACATACACAACGCTATCTGCTATGAAGACATGGGGCCCACCCGGTATTGGTATAATTACGGCCTTAAATGTAAGCCATTATAGTAGCATTTATACAACCCCTGTAACAGGGTGAGCCAGAGATTAATGTCCACATCGTGTTAAGCGCCCTGGTGTACCTTCCCCTTCGCTCATCCCTTTTTACACTTGCCCCTTATACCTGCCTCACTCCTTTCCCACTTACAACCTGATGACGCAAAAAGGTGTTCTGAAAACTTCTGGCGATAGAAGTTAAACTTGGAATTGTCGGGAAATGAACAGGGAATTGCAAATTCTATCTAAGCAGGAAAACAAATCCCTGGTCATTAAGCCTGTAGGTTGCATTAGGTGTTTGGATGGCTGAATGTGAATGGTCGGATGGGTTGGAATATGAGACTGAAGAGTAGGTAATTGGTGAGGGAATGGAAAGGATTGAAAGAGACTGTCCCATAATTTTAACTAGTGCCTTGCATTCTGGGAAATATCGTCACAGTAGAATACAAACATTGCAATAACAATGTGTAGCTCAGAATCAAGCACAGCAACAATGTAATGTTACTATAGGCAGCAGCAGGATGCTTGGGACTGATCATGTGCCCATATTGTGCCAAAAGAAAACCAGGCACATCTCTTGTGTATTGTATTATACTACATATTGGATGTGCACTTGCAAAGTTATATTCTCAAAGCTGGAATAGTGGATAGATTCCAACCTGCAACAATCTGAAGACTTCCTTACTACCATATGATCTCAGACTATGTCTCACCCTCATTATTTTTAAATGCTCACTGAAGAGTTCTCTCTTTAACCCCTTTTCCCAAATGTTGTCACAACTGCTTTGCGACAGTGGACTTTTTGACATGTTGTGTGTTTCTTAAACTGTAGTTTGACACCTAAAATGTTTTAAAGGAACAGATCAGGCATTCTCTGCATACCGAAAAATATGTATTTTTATACAATATTAGTTATGAACAAAATACTAAACATGTGGGGAAAAAAAGACAAAAAAAAAAAAAAAAAGACATTCCTTCAAAGTTTTGATCATAATAACTTCTGCACAACTAGTGCATCTGAAGAAAAGATACTCTAAATAGATTCACGTATTAATTCCTAATGTTAAAAGTCTCATATGTCTAGGATTCCAATTCATTTTGGAATCTGTAGGACATATTGCAAACAGTGAAATGTGGTTTTCAAACAAAACCTTAGCCAAATTAGGTATGCTGACACTTTAACTTTAATAGCACGTGCATTATGCAGTATCTACTATTGCTACACAAAAGTACATATTTCCAGAAAGTAGACCCATCGGGGTATTTCACTATTAGTATTTTAACAGTCCTCATTTTAACCATTTTGTCACCAACCAAGCAAAAAACGACTGATTATATTTAAGTTTGTTGGTGATATTCCCAAGCATTTTCAAATTCACTGACCATGCATGTACCACTACTTTAAAGACTCTCGATTTGTACTCTGCTATTGCTGCCCAGTACAGCATTACCACACATGTATATCCTTCAGAGGTTTTGCGGCAATTTATAGACTCACATTAGAGACGTACCCTAATTTTGACAAGCATCTTTACTTCTTTAGAATCTGTGCCATCATACTGACCAGCATCACACTTTGATGTTAACCTTAACCCTAATGCTAACCCTAACTATGCAGATTAGTAGATTCATCCACAAATTGACTGATGACCTTAGGATCAGTTAAGGCAAGTCATCCCAGTGATTAGTCAGCCTGGGGAACAGTCAGGGACTTCCTCATTGTGTGGTACCCAACTGACAGCTGATTCCAGTATTAAAGGGGAACTCCAGTGCCAGGAAAACAATCCGTTTTCCTGGCACTGCAGGTACCCTCTCCCTCCCACCTCCCAATCCCCGGTAGCTGAAGGGGTGAAAGCCCCTTCGGGTCACTTACGTGAGACCCCGCTGATGTCCCTTGGCGGTGGTTTCTCCTCGCCGCCGCTCCTCCCAGTCATCACGTCAGCCGGTGGGCGAGACTGATCCCGCCCACCAGCCGGGGAGACCTAATGTCGCGCATGCACATTGAGCTCCCCATAGGAAAGCATTGAAAGTGCTTTTCAATGCTTTCCTATGGGGAATTGAGCGACGCTCTAGCACAGGTTTTCTGTGCTATAGAGAAGAAAGTAACCTCTAGTGGCTGTCTAGCAGACAGCCACTAGAGGTGGAGTTAACCCTGCAAGGTAATTATTGCAGTTTATACAAAACTGCAATAATTACACTTGCAGGGTTAGGAGTAGTGGGAGTTGGCACCCAGACCACTCCAATGGGCAGAAGTGGTCTGGGTGCCTGGAGTGTCCCTTTAACCCCTTAACCCCTTAAGGACCAAACTTCTGGAATAAAAGGGAATCATGACATGTCACACATGTCATGTGTCCTTAAGGGGTTAAGGACACATGACATGAGGCAGCCAGACATCAGCTGTTAATAATCATATAGAACCACTGTGATGTTTTGTTTCCTTTTTTTTGGCCGGTTCAAGTTGTAAAAATTAGAATAAAGAAAGAGGACTTCAAATGAGAAGTATGAAACATTCTATACACACACATACATTTACAAACATGGGGAAAAAAAGAGTTGTTCTGGAGAGCTCAGTGAAATCAAGCATGGTACTGTGCTAGACAATCTGTTTTTTACAGTTTCTTTAAATATATCACATAGTTGACATTGTTTACATCAGGTGTAGTCAACCTGGTCCCTACCACCCACTACTGGGCAGTTCAGGATTTCAGGTGGGTAGTGGTGGGTTCTGCAGAATGGGCCCAGTGCACCTCAATAGCCGTGGACCCTTTCATCTCCCCGGCTGGTCCAATGCAGAGCCAGCCTTGCTGCAAGCCCTCTCAGGCTAGTTTCAGCAGAGGAAGGAAAGGGCCTGGGAGGCTCTGTGTTCCTCCTGCGAGCAGGCTGGTCAGAGCTTGGCAGTGCATTACCATGGCAATGCTCCGATAAAGTGTTGGGCTCGCAGGAGGACAGGAGAGTCAGCCTGCAGCCAGAGGAGCTGCAGGCTAAAGTGAACATGCCACCACTGGACCACCAGTGTGAGGTGGGCACCACACAGCACCTCACAGACACATAGAAGAAAAAAAAAAAAGACAAAAATGAAAAATATATATACATTTAAGTACAAATTAATAAAAAAAAATTGCATTTGCTCATAAAATTAGTGTGGCACTGGTGGGCGGTAAAGGAAATTTTACCATCAACAAAGATACAAAAGTGGGCGGTGGGTATTAAAAGGTGGTTTACACACATGTTGGATTTAGATAATGTTTTATCATGTAGCAATTTATATACAATTATGATCTTGTTACAAATAGAGGATCAGACAGTATCATTTGGTATTTAAGTATTTAAAGGGACACTATAGTCACCAGAACAACTACAGCTTCATGAAAAACACTGACACCATATACATTATCTTTTAAATTCTAATCTAATCTCCACATTGTAAAAAAGTGAATGTGGTTCTTCATACTCCAGATTTAGAACCTGCTAGCTTCAACGGCACAAAAAGAAAAGCTTGTGAAACTCTGTGATAACAAATGACCTAAAATGTTCAAGTATAAAAGTGTTTGTAGTAAATTCTGCACAAAATTCACTTTGATAATCAAAAGGAGCAGGAAAGAATACTAATTTACCCACTCCTACGCTCAGGGATTATCGGCGTTGGACTGCAACGTGAACAGGAGACTTGTAAAAATGGGAACACTGATGAGGTTATAGATTGGCAGGGGAGATATACAAATCACTGCCAACAAACCTAAGGTGTCCTTGGATATATTGGAAGCTCAAATCACACTGTTTCACGGTTACAATGGATCTGTTCCTAAAATGAGCAACAAGAGCAACATCACAAGACAGTGGCTTGTTTGGTTAACAGAATCAATCTGATCATTCATATTTCAGGTCTTTGATAAATCTGTTCAATGCTTTGCAGTCTTGCCTGCAGTTCGCAAGCAGATCATGCGAAATGTGTGTGAAAAACAAATTTCAACGTACCAAAAGCGCCTCAACTCACATACATTGAGTATGCATAATTAACTACAATAACTCAATTTGTTTTTTTATTTAAGCAATTTGTCATGAATCACCTTTTTTGGTTTAAAAAACAAACAAAAAATTTACCATCTGTTAAAGGACCACTATAGTGCCAGGAAAACATACTTGTCTCCCTCACCCTCCCTCACCCTTGGGTCTCCCTCACCCTCAGGGCCCCCCTACCGCTGGGCTCTAGGGTGAGGAAGGGGTTAAAATCTTACCTTTTTCCAGCACCGGTTTCCCTCGGCGCTGGGGACTCTCCTCCTCCTTTCCCCGTCATCAGCTGAATGCTCAAGAGCCGCGCGCGCATTCAGCCAGTCTAATAGGAAAGCATTCTCAATGCTTTCCTATGGACGCTGGCGTCTTCTCACTGTGAAAATGACAGTGAGAAGCAAGGAAGCGCCTCTAGCGGCTGTCAATGAGACAGCCACTAGAGGCTGCATTAACCCATTTGTAAACATAGCAGTTTCTCTGAAACTGCTATGCTTACAGCAGAAAGGGTTAATCCTAGATGGACCTGGCACCCAGACCACTTCATTGAGCTGAAGTGATCTAGGTGCCTATAGTGGTCCTTTAAATATCATCTCTTCTCTAGGACAGAGAGCATAGTTACCAAAAGTTCCAAATGTGCTGGGATAGTCCTGCATTTCAGGGTACTGTCCCAGCATTAATATGCCCCGAGAACCTATCCCACATTTTAATATCTGTCGGCAGCAGATTTCTCCAGCAGCTCGCTGTGCAGGCTGTCCAGGACGGAGGTGGGCAAGGAAGATTGGCAGGTATGGGATAGATGAACAATCCTTTATTCCTGTTGGTCAGTTTTGATATGAGCTCTACTAAAAAGCTATGAGATTAATATAGCCTCTCAGAAGGGAGTAACAAAACATTTGAATGTCTCGAATTGCAAAAAATAAGCTGTAACATAAGGAGGAAATAACAGAAGCCTGAATGGTTTATATTTATTTGTGTGAGGGGCAAATAAGGCCGTATAGGAAAGGGGGGAAATAAGTCGGTTGTGGTATGCCGGAACCGACGTCGTGGTAGGCCTGTAATAAAAGAGGGCCCACCCATGAGGTGTAATGAAAAGTATAATTAGAGGGAGTGGAGGGTTGGGACATGCGAATCGCTAAAAAACGTACGGGAAGGAGGAAGGTGAGTAGGGGGTTCAAGTAGGGAACAAGCCCCTCCCACAACTGCAGGCCAAGCCTTTACATTTGTGTGAGGGGCAAATAAGGCCATATAGGAAAGGGGGAAATAAGTCGGTTGTGGTAGGCCTGTAATAAAAGAGGGCAAAAATAGATGCCTGCCAGAAACTTAAGACAATCAACAAAACCTTAATTGCCTAGCTGTATGGTAAATTCCGAGCGAGTAATTAGGTGCCCGGCGCTTTATCCGGCACTCTAAATTGGGCAAAGGGGAATTAAGGTCTGTTAAACGTGTTGGCCAACTAGGGAAAACTAAGTGTGGGGTAGAGAGGGTAAACTATAGACTGCATGAATAGGTGAGACTTCCTGAGACAATGCTGCAAGATGACGTGGTTGCTATGGGAAATATGTGGGACCCCAAGAATCTGTGAAAGCAGGTATAGCGGCTCGGCGACTACCTGACATAGTTACTTAGCTGAAAATGAGACTAGCGTCCCCCAAGTCCGGCCTACCTTACATTCGTGATTAAAACGGTTGCTCCAAAAGAAGGCGAAAAACCCAGTTTGAAGCGCTTTCCAATTTGCAACAAGCTAGGGAAAAAATTCCTTCTTGACCCCAGAATGGCAGTCGGATTTATCCTTGGATCAAGCAGTTATCGCCCTACATTGAAGGTTGAATGACAGGCATGAAATAGATCTGATAGTGATTGAAATACTTGGATGTTGATGGGAAATCTGTGAATTGAAAAATTCCCGGAACCTGAAACGCCTTGAGTATGGTAATATTCTGGTATGAGTAGATGAAACTGCGTGTGAATGAAACCTGAAACAACATGTGAAGTTGTAGACTCGATAAGTAGAGTGGATGCAAGTAAGAGGTGGCAAAAAGAAGCGAAAATCAATCACAGACAATATAATCAACAGAGACAGTAACAGTATATGAGAGAAAGGAGCCTCAAGGGGAAGAACGGACCTAACACAAGCACTGTGAGTGCTAGAAAAACCAAAAACAAAACGGAGAGCCAGCTGCGAACGATGACGACCCTGAGCTCACAAGGCTGGCAGCCCGCGATCAGGCCCCGAAACGCCGAGAATGGTATCAGATACAGGAGAGGGCGTAAGCAGAGCCACGTTGGAAAGAGTAGAAGAGGCACAGGATCGATCATACGAAAATAAAATATTGGTGCAGAAAGTCCGGTTCGGATCTAGCCGAAGCGCCGGTGCCAGTTGCCCTAAACTATCATCCGACACCGCCCCATAAACGACGGCAGCAAAGACAACTAGGGGGCGAACAACAGAGAACCAGTCAGTTACAGTAGTCGGCATCTCAGCCATTGCTCGTGGCCCCCTCCAGCAACCGCGTTACCCGTGGAGGCAGACAGACATTGAGAGTACAGCTGACCAGAAGGCTGCCGGGGGAGGTTAAGTTGACTCGCGAGAACCGCAGCAAAGCGAGGAAGCGCCCAGGACCTGAAAAGAAGGTAGGAGTAGCCGAAACTCCACAACGCGATTAGAACCAGACCTAGCCAAAGAGCCCGGGTGGAAAAATACCACGCCTACCAGCGGAGACCTGCCAGAAAAGAGAGGAATAACACCGCATAAGCGACCCAATGTGCGCATGAGTGTGAACGTGTGTGAGTGTGCTTGCTGGCATACTAGCTAATGCCAAAAGGCGAAGCAATTAAAACTAGGTTTGGTGACAGGTGAGGCCCTGCTAGGTGCCAAGCGGCGAGAGAGGCTCTCTATCTATGAGTTGGCGCGAGGGGATAACGTGGCCATTGAAACGTTGTGGCGGGGTGTCGGCCTCTCGGTGACAGTTAAACATAAGATAGAATGGGAGTGACAGGTGAGTCCCTCCCTATGCCACAATGCGAGGCGACTAACTATGATTTGGCCCGAGGGGCGTAGTACCTCCGAGTAAGGCAAAGAAGCCAGGGGGAATTACAACTAGTGGCAACAGCTAACTAAAGAGGGGAGTGTAACGAGTGAGAGAGGGGACGTACTGTGTGAGTGAAAAGAAAGAGGGGTGCGGGGTATGAGGAAGAATCGTGGGGTCAACCGAAACTGGAGGGCAGAGTGAGCCCGTCGGAGTCCAGGTGATTAGGCTGTATGGAGTACACAAGTATGAAAAAGAATGCACAAACGCATGTAGAACCCATGGGGTACCGACACTGCAAGAAAAGGAAACTAATGGGAGAAATTATCCCTCTAAGTTATATATGTAAAATTGTCATTTTCAAATTAGCTAATGTGTCCTAACCTCCTCCTCACCAGCACCATTTTTTTTTTTTTTTTAATAAATCCCACTTGCAAAGTCTGGCGTGAGGGGTCACAGCCCTATTCTCTCTAAGCATGACAAAGCTCACATGTCAAATGCTTGTGCACAGGGGTTAAAGAAAAATAGAGGTACCAGACATGGTGTATAACAGCAAGTTAGGGGATTGTAATTCGCTTGTATGGCATGTTAGGTTGCTGAGCATGATGCCCTGTGTATCACATGTTAAATATAGATATCGCTCTACTGTGTATCTGCGAGTCCTACCAGGCATGCATAGCCGAACCAGTGAGTTTTCACAGCTAGCCCGTTAGGTGATCTAAGCAAAGAAACAACTGTGAGGTTTTTTTTTTTTTATCACCCTATGCTCTGTCAATCTAGCCAATGATATCTGTACTATGACAGTATATCACTACAGCCTATGTTATTTACTGTATAATTATGTCTTTTTAAAGTAGCGTTGGTGCCACCTTAATAGATTGTAATCATTAGCATGTGGCTTATAGCTCATGACCCCAGAAGGTTTCTTGGTCGTCCAGTGCTACTGCACCTTTTACACTAATTCATGAAATTCTGATATGTGAAGTGCAGACAACATCCATGCCTCTGGCGATACCATTTATTAGCTGCCCTAGCAATACAGCTGAGGAATGAAAGAGGTTTTTTAGCCACATAACAAGCCTGCTATCTGAGGTAGAGAGTGAAGCTGTGTGAAAAGCGATGCAGGCAGTGAGGGGGTTAACCGCAAAGAGGGCAGAAAAACGGGACGTGCAGCAACCTGAGCCGCCAGCGGAGGTGAGCAGCGTCGTAGCTGGGCTGACTCCACAAGAGCCAGGGCGGAAAGGGGGCGACATGGAGGACAAGAGGCAGAGCTCCGGACAGAGCACTAACTACCCATACCCAGCTCTGCAGTGAAGTGAGCCCGCGGACCGCAATCACCTGAAACGGGAACTAAAGAGCAGCACTCTCCGAAACCATGCCCCTGCCTGACACGCAACCACGATGGACAGCACAGCCAAGGACCCCTTCCATGGCCAGGTAAGCAGGACTTGCTGACAATTACCCCTGAGAAAAGACCGGGGACAGGAAGAAACGGCGATGGAGAATGGCAGGTCAGGTAAGGAGAACCACGAGGGAGCAGACAGCGACCGGAAACAGCTTCCATGCGAATCGCTAAAAAACATACGGGAAGGAGGAAGGAGAGTAGGGGGTTTAAGTAGGGAACAAGCCCCTCCCACAACTGCAGGCCAAACCTTTACATTTATCAATTAGTTAAAAAATCTACATAACTATAATAATAAAAATAAATGAGTGACAATTAACATAGAAATTTAGCTATCGACAGATCTTATACTGGAGCAATAACGGTCTCTTTTCAGTAATTAATAACCCTCCACAGGGCCAGACTGGCATACCAGAATATTTCCCGGTGGTCCACTCTTGTCCTGGGTTATTCGTTTTACTGTGCTAGGTGAGTGTCTGCCTCCACCTAGCACAACACTGTGCTACTCTCCCTTAGTCCCGCACAGCTACTAGAAATACACTGCCCAGTGCTTAGAGTGACTACAGCCATAAATGTACAAGGTCCGAGTGGCGGCTAGTGAGGCCGGCGAGGGAGCTCTGATCCATATGTGAATTGCCTGCACAGCTCCCTTGCATGCCCTATAGAGGTGCCAGGAGCTGGAATGTGACATTGATCCAGCCCATACACCACTGCAAAGTTTGCAAGTGAGTTGTACAGGCAATGCACATATGGATCAGAGATCCCTCAGAGCAAAGCAGCCCACAGTGGACACTATGCTCAGGATCCACTTCAGTTCTCCTAAAGGTAGGGAGACTGGGAGGATTTAAACCCCCACAAAACGCTAATACTAAAAATCTTTTTTTAAGTGTTAAAATGTCTGTGATGATGTGAGATTGTGCCTGTAGGGAGTCTCACCTGCTCTTCCTATAACTCAATTCTTCAGCACGAAGAATTGACATGTAAGAGAAAGACATATTTTTAAATAGGTTTTTCTCCCAACATATCCATTTTACTAACAATCCACAATGTACAGATAGCATTTCTAACTGATATGATTTCTGAGAGTATAATGTATATATGTGTATTAGTAATGTATGTATGTATTATGCCAATAATATTTACACATACATGTATGCATAATATGCTCAGAAACTACACTAATACATACCTTATATACGTAATGTGCATTTAGTGGCCCAGTCTTGTTGCTAGGTGCACTCAATAACATATCTAAAGTGAAGACAGCACTCTTAGCACTTCAAAATAAACTTGCTTTTTTACAGCTGTGCCACAGCATACATTCATCATTACCAAACTTTCCTTAATATGTCAAGGTCATAGGACTATAAGTCTGCTTAAAATGATGCTTTTCTTTGTGTATTTTTGAATCCTTAGGAGTGCTTTCCTTCATGTTGGCAAAATAGTTTTCAATTTCAAATGATCTTGTTTCCTTTTTGTATATTTGCACACTATTGCTGGTGCGACTCATAATAGGGCTGGTATAGAATTTGTTTTCTAGGGCTGCTTTTAGTTTCCAGTCCTGCCCTGACCCCTTTTAACTAGTTGTCTATCTGAGTTTGAGATACTGCACTAAATTACCCAGTATAAATTCAAAGCAGTTACTCAGCATTGTATGCACTTAATTCAATGCAACATTGATCACTTAACCCATACTCTCTAATTGACTCTTGTGCAATGTTTCCAATAGGAATCTGCATATTTAAGTAACAATCCCAAATAGTTTATGTTTAGATATATATTTATATATATACTTTGTTTAAAAAAAAAAAAAAAAACAACAATAAAATAGAAAAAAAATTTGCACAAAATTCTAAGAAAATCCATTGATATAATTAAATATTGGCATAGAATGTCAAAGATGTTAAAAAGAAAATCACTATAGTTTTGCCTAATCAAATGTATAATTTAAAGAAGTTCGTACCTGTCACGAGGACATGTACTTAAGCACTAAAAAAGAGCATTACAATTAATTTGTACATTTTGCAAGGAGTGTTGCAAGCATCTCTATAATAAAAATGACTGGTTGCCCTTGTCAAACCTGTCAAACAACTCCTCTGTACACATAGCTATGCCAATGGAATAGCATTTATGCCGATATTGAGGAGAGCGAAACGCTCCTAAAGGCGATTTTCCTATTCTCTGTTACATGTGATGTAGTTGCTGTGATTATTCATCTTGCACTTTGTTAGAGGAGCATAGGAAATAAGTGACACATCTCCATCCTGATGCCCTAGTGGAGAAGCCAACATCATGTATGTACCTTTCACCTCCTAGGTTCAGAGTCTATCATTTCCATCTCAGTTTGCTTTGCACGGATAATGTGGAAAAGGTTGCATAGGGGCCAAACTATGAGTGCTGGGTCAGCGCCAATATTCTTATCCAAATGACCATCTTTGTTAGAGTAGCTCAACAGAAAATCTAGAAAGCCTAAGATCTAAAAAAAATATAAGAAATGCAAATGTCCACTGTGGCTGATAGCACCACCCCGATACCTTTCCAATGTCCTAAAACCAATATTACAGGGACTTTAAGTTTTTGGGAAAACTGGGTGTTAGTGTTAAAAACGCCAGTCTGGCACATTAAGCATTTATATTGCTGTGCTAACAATTACCCTTATCAAATTCTTATCTTCTCCCATGATTCACGGTTCCTGGTTTGAAGACCAAAACAACAGAATAAGCAATATAATTCTTACGGCATTAAAAGATTTTAACATGCAAGCACGACTTGCAATGCATGATCTCTATCATAATTTAAGTTGCAATAACAATATTCCAGACATCTCAGATAGTAAAATGTGGTTAGATAATGATAAGATAGGAACGGCAGACCTAGGTAAACAATATGCAACCTAAATGGTATGTTTCGTGTTTTTCTTAAGCTGAGGACATGGACCTGTTAGCTGAAATTCCAGGAATTAAATATTTCTGCTGGGTGTTAATGAAAGTCAGCAAAGATATGCATTTAATATTGACTTTAAAACATCTTACAATTTGGATGTGGGAAAATGTTGTTGTTGGAATTAAGACAAAACATGCTTTCATAGAAATGGGTCTTATTTTTTCTTCGAGTTACAAGGGTTGCCAGCGTTGAAAGCAAAAATATCTATAAACCAGTGTGGCAAGGTCAAAGGTTTAGAAAATGCATGTTCTACTTTGGAGAGCATTAAATCATGATCCACTTATAGCCAACAAAAACACAAATTAAACGCAGTATGATTCTCATATTGTCTTAATCTGATTAATGCCAGGCTTACGTTATTTCAATTGCGTGAAAATGAAGACGTGGACATTACCAATGTATACAATTTAGTTGAGCTATTTTTGTGTGTTTATCTTGGAGCAAAAATATAATCCAAATGCTTTTAAACTACCCTGTAGTATTTCATAAAAGGTCTAAAGAGCTTATCGGAGTTTAGGTACTTCAAACCAATAAATCTAGGGGTACTACACAAAGATGCTGCTTGAAAAATGTTCCTGTAAGATAAAATAAAAAGATTCCATTCTAAAGAGGGTTTTGCATTAACCCTATTCACAGCTAACCTGTATATATACAGAGTAGTTTTCAATTACATTTAGTTTGTTGCAATGCAAAAGTTATAACAAGGAAACAAAAACTTTCACTTAACTTCTCTGCACTTGACCTCAGGCAGAGCTTATATCATTGCCTCTCACAGATGGTCCGCTTGTGATGTGACCCACTTCTGCAAGGATCAATGTGCAGTGCTGCAAGAAGAGCAGATTGGATAGGAGAACAAGAGGAGAGGTAGGGGACTATCTGACCCTAATTCAAAAAGGATCGGGAAACCATCTAGTTGGGAAAGAGAGAAATGCAAATGTAAGCTGTCCGTACAATGACCTAGCATAGTAAAACACCTCTGAGATAAATCATAAAGAACAGGCTTATACAGGCCAGACAAGAGGAAGAACCAAGGTCGGGTCACTAAAAACACACAAAACTATCCAGTAAGGAAAATATAAAGTTAAATTATTTTAAGTACCACTCTAAACAATTGCCATGGAGTGCACTATACAAGACATCCATAATCACACAAGCAGGCCTCCCAACAGTCCCGATTTCGTGTTCCTGTCCTGCCGTCCCAATTTTGTTTCCTGGTGTCCGCATCCGGTAACACCAATTAACAGTAATCAGGCAGCACAGCTTGAGTCCATCATTAAATGCACTTACCCTTTGGACAGGAACTAAGACAATGTATAGAGTGCTTCAGCAGCACTCTCCGCAATGTCCTGAATGTTGGAGGACGGTGAAACATCCCATTTCAGTGCGTGGGCCCACCAGTGTTCCCACCAGACAGGCCTGTCCATTGTGGGAATCGTCAGGACGTGAGTCATTTTATTGGTGATACCCTCTGGAGGTCGCCCACCCGTCCCGATCTCACACCTCCCAAGGCTGGGAGGCATGCACAAGGGTACCATGGTATAAAATACAGAGAAAAAATAGAAAGAGGTGAAAGACATTTCAGTAGTTGTAAAGAATATGGGCAACAAATTAAGGTGATGAGTTGAATTCTCTGGAAACACGTTATTTCCTACACAAATCATTACCATACTGTATATTTACTACGTTTCATAAATTTCCCTATTCATATCTGGTTTACCCATCACTCGGTGCAGAGTAAGTTCATTCACAGAAAGCTTTTGGAATGCCAACATTGGCTAGTTTCATGAACTCCTGCTAGACACATTAGTAACATCAACCAACTGAGTGAGAGTCCTCGGAGGGTATTACATGTCTGATAAATTACACTGACCACCTCTCTGGCATTGGGCTTGGTTACATTCTTGCTGGAAATTCTTATGGGAGCACATTTTTTTTACTGATGCATTCATATGGAGGATTTTTTAATCCACAGTATTATATTACATGCTACTGATGAAATTTAGACAGACTAATACTCATTTTATGGTTTTTCAAAAGTAAAATATTAGATCAAATCCAATGAATAGAAAGTGAAGTATTACAAAGGACTTCTCTTTGTCACTGTGCAATAGAACGTTTGATTAATTTTGGAACTTTGCATTAGAAGAAATAGTTAATATAACCTACTGTGGCACTTTGGGAATTATGTGAACCAACAGTTCTTACTTGTATTTAAATCAGTTCTACACAAAAAAAAAAAAAAAGCCTAGCGTTTCACGTTCGCTTGATAGGATCAAATTCATTAGAAATGTGTAAAATATTCTTCAGCTATCCTTAAAGTGGACATTTCCTCTTACACCGAATGGAATGCCGAATATGATACAATTAACACTGCACAGATTATAAGAGATTTCTGGCATTATAGAGGCTCGCAGTAATAAGTGAAAATATCACTAATGATTATAAACCCCCAGTCCAGGTCTCTGGACTGCTGTATATGGGATGATTTTCAGGAAACGGGATGCATAAGGAACAAAAAGCCGTCTTATAAGAATATTTTTAATAAATAGGTGCTTCAAGAACTTACAAGAGCACTCTAATTAAAAACAGTACACATGTTTATCCTCAGTTGATATGTGCATTTACATTTATGGGCCTACTTAAAAAAAACCAAAAAAACACATAGACTCTAGACTCCTCACTGCAGCCGCTTCAATTATGATGACATTTCTCCAGCCAGATGTAGATATTGTAGATGTGTGGCGCATTCACAGCAATGTCTTCAATTAGCCAATCCAAGTGTCAAGTTCGATACTGCCACCTCCCAACCTTCAAGGCTGCTTTGAAAAGCTCTGGGACAACATTGCAACATTGTAAGAGTGAATCAGTCATCACTCTCACTAGAATCCCCACATCTGTAATATTCTTCTAATCCACACAGGTAACTCACTCTCTCACCTCCCTGCCTTCCTCTCACAGCAGGGAGCGGTAATGTGAGGTCACTTTAGGTGGCGCCTCATTGGCTGTCGGCTGTTTGCAGAAGACAGCATGGAAGAGGTAAGTACCGTGTTATGTAACCATGTTATCGGAATACCTGTAACTTTAAAGACCGATTCCAATTATTAGATAATTGCAGAATAACAGATCTAATAATCGGCCAAATCGATAATCATCGCTGCTTACTTCAGTTGTCACCAAAAATGGCTCTTTTGTAAAAGAAGTTCTTAATGACTCTTACAGTCAATAAGAAAGATCAATATCATGCTTAAGTTCCTCTACGTTATGTGTAACTCGTGATATTTACCAACTGTGGCACAGTGCAAGCTGTGTGTTCTGTATGCCTTTACAGAAGATGAGGTGAGAGGCAAGGTGCATTTACAGCAGTAATGGACAATTAGGATGTTCTACCTTGTCAATTACCTTGACAAATAACTCATCTGAATGAGCAATGTCACTGCAAAGGATGCATCGTATATCTCCAAAAAGCACGTAACTGTTTACATTACATGCATGATGAAAAAAATCTACGAACCGTAGGTAACAAATTAAACCACATGATTTAAAACAGATGGCTCATCATATAAACAGGTGGTGGGTTACTTCTTCAGTGCTGGACATCTACAAGTTATAAACAGAGCTATTCACTAAAGTCCAAATGGTTCCATAGCAAATGGGGCAAAACCATTCGCTGATATACGGAGCCATTTGGACTGCAAAATCCGGACATTGTTCATGCAATTTATGAGGCAGCAAACAAAGCATCAGGTACCATAACACTAAGTGGTAGGGTAAAGAGTGGCATACGCTAGATTACATCTCACTATGTGCATAGGGAGATTTACTTATTGATGTCGCAAGACTGTGATCACTTTGAGCAAATGGTATTCAGATAGGCAAGGTTTCTTACATAAGAAAGTCTGGCTAGCCTAGGAAACATTAAAATGTGAAAACTGAACATAGGATGAAAACAAAATTATTAATGGTAGTTTTAGCCACAACAGTGTCAACTTCAGAGGAGTCAGCGGTTGACCAATAGTTTTGCTGCTCAGTTAGCCTGCAGCAGTGTTTGAGTTGACTGTTTCAGAAGTGTTCCTATTTTTCTGCTGGGCCTTCTGGCTTGACACCGGAATTGTGGGTATGAGAGGTAGGCCCAATTCCCGCTGACCATCTTTAATTCTAAAGACTTAAATTTAGTTACACTGACTAAATTCCAAGTTTAGTTACACTGACTAAATTCCAAGTTTTTTTAGGTAAACAATCTTTAAAGAGAACATATAAAAATAACTATCATGATATATCCTCATGCTCCCATAATACATAATAAAAATTTTGTCTAACACCTCCTTAATATACATACTAGGGGTAACCAAGAACATTGGTCAATGCACTGTGCCACTCTCGTTTTGAAAAGTTAATGGTCAGACAGAGAATTGATGTTGGTAATCTGGTTTCCTGACAATGTACTGTAAAAATAACCCTTTACTGACAAGTATGGTAGCCAACACCAAGGGACCAAAAAAAAAAAAAAAAAACCCACAGGGGATGAATTACATAGGTGTAAACAAAAAAATCGTAGAGTAGATTCAATGGTCAGGGCAGGAAGCAAAGGTACAAAGTTCCAAAGTTCCAGGAGACAGAAAACACAATAATGCAGAAAGGGGGAACAAACGGGGTTATTCAATAAAGTGAGAATTGTGGGGAATTTAAAGTGCATTTCTAATTAAAGGCCAAAGTAGCAGAATATGAAGAGCTACTGATATTGGGAATATTTCCAGTTCAACTATTTTGGCCTTAAATTTGAAATTCTCTTTGAATTCCCCACAATTCTCACTTGAATAACTCGGAGAGACTAACAGTTCCATGTAGCACTGAAACAATAAAGCATCTATAAACCATTCTGATTTCTATTTCACAGCAACTGACTTGTGACCAAACAGAATGATACAGTAACCTGCTTTTTGCAAATAACACAAGAGCCCAAAGAACAAGCACAACTTCTTAGTAGTGACCAGTGTCCACAAAACATAGTGACCAATTAGAGCAGGAAAATTGAGCATGGCCATCACACAATCCATTTACCTGGACTCTGTACTTGGTCTTCAAGGACCAACTGTACATGAGGCAAGTATGGAGGGCCTGACAGTGGCCTAACTACCACAGTCACAGGGGTCGCAGCTGCAACTGGGCCTGTCACTCCAAGGGGTCTGGCCGCTCTGTGACCCCTGCTAATGCACAGTGCCAGATTGGCCCACCGGGAA
This sequence comes from Pelobates fuscus, assembly GCF_036172605.1. NCBI lineage: Eukaryota > Metazoa > Chordata > Amphibia > Anura > Pelobatidae > Pelobates > Pelobates fuscus. The sequence goes on along the minus strand of NC_086318.1, from coordinate 104,400,550 downwards.
ATTTACTGGTGGGCCGGCAAACCTTCAGGGCATGTAGGGCGGATGGCCTGGGGCGTAGTCACTGGGTGACCGGCAGGAGAGGAGCGCATGGAAAAATGGAGCGGAAATACTCAGGAAATACTCACTAAGAGCAAGAGTACTTCCTGTCAAACCGGGTACAGCGGACCACTTGGCTTTGCTACATGGAGGTGAGCAGGGAAGGAGGGATATGAGGGAGAGACACATGGAGGAGCTTGGGGGGAGAATGAGACACATGGAGGAGCTCAGGGGGGAATGAGAAACATAGAGGGATTAGGGGGATGAGACACATGGAGAACCTGGGGGGGATGAGACACAAAGACAAATAGAAGGGTTAGGGAGAGAGAGTGAGAATGAGACACATGGATGGGCTGGTGGGGAATGAGACACATTGACTGTGGGGGGAATGAGACACATTGAGTGTGGGGGGGATTAGGCACATTGAGTGTGGGGGGGATGAGACACAGAGGAGCTGTGGGAGAATGAGACACAGAGGGATGGGGGGGGTGAAACATATTGAGAGGTTGAGACACAATGGCAGGCTTGGGGGGGGGGGGGGATGACACACATGGTGGGGCCATGGCAATTTTTGCACCGGGGCCCAGTGGTTTCTAGTTATGCCTCTGGGACCTGATATGTACATTATCCAATAATGCCAACTGTTGGTCATCTTTTGCTGTGAAAAGAGATGCATAAACCAAACCATAAAAACAAACGTAGATTATGTCAACTTGCAATAAATCAGTAAACAAAAAGCCCCATGTTTCCAGTTAAGCAGCCAGAGGCATAATGAAGAGTTTCCGGAAACAGGCATGTACAATATAAAATAGAATTGTTGACAGTAGCTTATGTATCCTGGCAACAGCATTAAATGCAGCCCCTAAACTGGGAAACAATTATGGATTGTGGTATTTTACTTTTGCCATTAATTTCACGGATGGACTATGGTCAAACTTACACCAAATTAATAATAATCAGCAATAACCTAAAACTTACACACCTAATATAGGCTAGCCATCAAAGCAGATTAAATCTTCTCCTCTTGGTTCCAGAGAAGTCTATAACATCCTGTAGAATGTCTGCTTAACCAACCCGTTGGTGACAAAAGAGTTAACCTTGCTTTCTGGGAATCAAAGCACGCTGTCATGGAGGCTTACAAATGAACAGCTAATGGCTAAGTCTTTGCTCAATACGCCTTCATATGTCTTTGTCGCTGTGTATATAGGAAGTTTCTTAAATCGTAATTTTGACTTAATGAAACAATGTCTGCACAGTAAGTGTGGACATCAGATTACATGCCCAGAATGAGTAGCCCTTTAGCAGCATTGTTATAATATAACTTTACTTTGTAGCTATTATAAACCACAAAGGCAGCTCTGAAGTGTTTATAACATTATAAAAAAAATAAATTGAAAATATAAAAAATGCTTTATATTCTGCTTGCAAACTGGAAAATAGAAAAAAAGATCGATGTATCCGTCCATTTATCTCTATCCATAATTTCTCTATCTATAATAGCTTTAATTCCTAAATGAGGGCCTGTACAATAATATGATTGCACCCTTTCTAGAAGAAATTACAGATCCTCAAACCCAGGGAAGCACTTAACTCTTAAATGCCCCTTTTCTGTATTACGAGGATGGCTGATGTTCCTTCAGCCAATCAAAATATGTATATTGTGGACTGTGATGTATAAGGCTCATATTTATAAGGTATCTTCTCCTCTTTTTCTGGAAAACCTTTTTATTTTAGAAAAGAAAAAAAAAATGCAACGACATACATACATGAACTATTTTGGTTATGCCTAATTCCCCCCTAGCACTGAGAGGAATATTGTATATAAGGCACACACTCATGCAGAAATCCTGTTTAAGCCAAGAATCTTATGGCAAATATCCAGAATATTCTAGGTTAAATATATTCCCAAGTAAAGGGCACTCATGGATTCAAATAGGATTTAAGTAGGTCCACAGCTAAAATTATAGTCTGGATCAAAGTCCAAAGGCAGGACATTAAAGCAGCAACTGGATGAATACTTGCAAAAAATACCTTCACACTTTCATGGATATAATTTTTAATACGTGGGGTAACAGCTTCTTGATCCAACGAGACATCTGACTTCCATTCTGGCGTTGAGAAAAAATTTCATTTCTAGTTTGTTGCAAAATTGGAGAGCAGGGGGCGTGTCCGGCTGCCGACAAGTATGGCCGCGTGAGAGAGAAGCTCCTCGAGGCCCGAAGCAATACACGGCTACAATAGGCATACCCCGCACATTACATCCCGCGATGGGGCGCACAAAGAAGCCCACTGAACCCCAGGGTACCCCTAAACAATCGGGGTCCAGGACCGAGCAGACCATCCGGTCCTACCTCACCACCCCGAGGGACCTCACCTCCCAGCCGGAAATGGAGGCCCTAAGTGAGACGACGGGCTCCCCGCCCGAGACTCCCGCGGAATTCTCCCCGGCCCCATCGGCTTCACCTGCATCACGGGGGACGCTGGATGGGGATCTGCGCGCCCTACTGCCCAATCTACTCACCAAGGCAGACCTGGAGGCACTCTCCGACCGCCTCTGCAAAGCGATCCGTGAGGAGCTGACACAGGTGAAGGCAGATGTAGCTGGCATGGATGCACGCCTCACAGTGAATGAAGCTGACACCAGAGCAATAAGGTCAGACATAGCAACAACACGCAACACCATACAGGGCTGTGAAGCCAGCCTGGCCCATCTAACCACCTGGGTGGATGACCTAGATAACAGGGGGCGCAGGCTAAACCTCCGTGTGAGGGGAGTGAGAGAAGAGGGCCCAGGGGAGAATATACCTGAAATTCTGCGCACAATCTTCAGCAATACCCTGGGAGGCCAACAAATCAACAGATTAGGCCTGGTCAGAGCCCACCGTGCCCTGCGCGCGCCACCTGCTACTGGCGAACAGCCACGAGATATTGTTTGCTGTTTAGACAACTTCGCCTTCAAGGAAGATATACTGCGCAATGCGCGCCGCATGGGTACAATCCGCGTTGACAATCAGCAAATATCCATCTACCAAGACCTATCGCGTTACACCCTGCAAGCTAGGAAGGCTCTCAGACCGGTCACCGTGGCACTCCAAGCGGCGGGTATCCCATACAGATGGGGATACCCCTTCTCCTTATCCGCCCGCAGAGGCCCAAACATCCATGTCATCAGGGCCCCGGTGGACGTACCGGTGTTCCAGCGCTCCCTGGGGCTCCCACAGACCCAGGTACCGAACTGGCTGGACCCCCATTTTCTACAACAAGCGACGGGCCCGCCACCACCACCTATGGGCAGAGGCCAGGGCGGAGATAGGCCCCAACGCAACCGTCCGTGGCACCAAGATCCGACGAGATCAGAGGAATAGAGGATGCAACAGCGACACATGGACATGCTGGGAGGGGACGAACCGCTAACACATCTATCCAGCACACCCGTGAGTACTTTATTAAACACCAGGGGCCACTGACCACACGCACATAACAGGAGGGGTGTATCCTCCACTTGGGGAGGGGGTCGTATGGGAGACCGGGACATTGCTACACATGGGGTCCTGAGACCTGGGACATTCACACAGAGCAACTTGTGCTACCGCGAACAGGACGACTACAATTCAGACCAGCAGCGACCACCGTAGGGTGCTCTGATACCATCGAAGTCATTGGCGTAGTTGGCCGCCCAAATATGGCCTATCTGTATGGACAATGCAGGACAATGCAGGACAATGGGGGGAGGGAGGGTGTCACACAGTCGCATGGTCATTCTGGTTCCCCACCGCGAGGTAATAGGCCACATGGCCCATCATCTGCACATCACTTTACGGACACTGGGACACACGGAGGGAGGGCAACAGGAAACGGGCAAGGATGTGACAAACATACGCCTGGGAGAGTAGGGGGGGGGGAGGAGGGAGGGGGGCAATGGCAGACGAGAAGGCGGATGAGACGGGCGGGGAGGGGGATAAGGAGCAAGACCCACAGAATGGAGGGTGGGGGGATGGAAGAGAGTAGGGGGGGGTGGGGGGAGGTAAGAAACAATGAAGGATACAAAGCGGAGGGGGGGGAGAAAGGACACCCGCTAGAGGAGGGAATTGCTGGAGGTGGGACATCACGGGCACCTGTATGCAGACATATCCATAAAGGCACCCAGGTCGGACATATAGGGGGGAGGTGGGGGGGGGGGGGGAAGTACTGCCCACAGGGCATGGGAACGACTGTAAGAGTTCAATACAGACACATCTGCTCAGGAGCAATCAGTGACGCCCAGGTCACACCCACATACTGCTACTGCATAACGCACACACCTGCACGAAAATAGGACCACCCAGGTCACAGACCCACCCATGCTTGGGAGGGCAACCTCGATACCCGCAAGACAACAAGCACCCTACTCCGACATACCTCGCAGACTACTCACACACGCACTGGCACCGCACGATACGCAGAACCCACAACCTGTGCTCAGATCAAGGGGCGACATGAAACACTAGGCTACCCACACACAGGCAAACCGAGACCTGCCCCACTACATGCACTCACAGGGGTAGCTTACCCAGATAGAAGTAGGGCCTACACGGGCCGCACTCTCACATTACCTGACAGACACCGATCCCTGTCATTGACGGCCGGACAGACGGCTACCCCCCGGCGCCACTGAGGCACGGCTTGGACAATCCCTCCCGTCAGCCGGTGGCAAACGGGGGATACCCGCATACCCCGAAGGGTTAGGACTAAAAGGTACCCTCAACTGAGTAGAGTACCCCCGTCCAGGAGTAGCCCCGGACACCAGACTTTCTGGGTCCACGGACCTTACCACCGGGACTTCAGTCCACCGACCCAACAATACCTAAGGTCCCTTGGAGACCACAACACAGACACACGCTCACACACACCTCATTCCGCCCCCCCCCCTCCCCCTTGGGTTGTGTTCTTCTCTCTCTCTCTCCTCACCCTCTCTCTCTCTCTCTCTCCTCACCCTCTTTCTCTCTCTCTCTCTCTCCTCACCCTCTCTCTCTCTCTCTCCTCACCCTCTCTCTCTCTCTCCTCACCCTCTCTCTCTCTCTCTCTCCTCACCCTCTCTCTCTCTCTCTCTCCTCACCCTCTCTCTCTCCTCACCCTCTCTCTCTCTCTCCTCACCCCCCCTCTCCTCACCCCCCCTCTCCTCACCCCCCCTCTTACCCTCCCCCCCGGTCTCCCCCCCATATACCGCCCGCCAAAGATGCCCCGGAGGGCCGCGCCGGCTATAGGTGACGCTCCCTACGTTGAGGAGGACCTGAACATCCTATCATACAATGTTCGGGGCCTCAATATTCGAGAGAAGCGATCACGACTCTTGCGGGACCTGAAAAGATACCGCGCATCGGTGGCCTTCTTACAAGAGACACACTTTCAAGAGAACCGAACACCCTCCCTGCGAGACCATAACTACCCACTAGGACTCTTCAGCAACAATCCACACCGCCGCACACTGGGCGTGGGCATCCTGTTTTCCAGAAGGATCCCGTTCGTCGAAAAGGACACGCTTAGATGCCCCCACGGCAGATACATCTTTACGAAGGGGACCATCCAGGATCGGGCATACACCTTCGCGACTCTATACGCGCCCAATACCAACCAATTCGGATTCCTCCGCTCGGCACTGAAGACCCTGATGGGATTCGCGGACGGCACCCTGATCATAGGAGGAGATCTTAATCTTCCGCTCCATCATCAGGACTCCACAGCAAACCCAGCACAGCGGACACCCAATAGACATTCACGGACGGTACAACTGCTGCACCATCACCAACTTACAGACTGCTGGAGAGCGCTGCACCCCACCGCGAGGGACTATACGTTCTACTCCACGACGCACGCCACCTACACCAGGCTCGATTACTTCCTCCTACAGTATCACAACCTGCCTCTTCTAGTGGAATCGGAAATCCTGCCCATGACGTGGTCGGACCATAACCCCATCCGCATACGAATCAAGTCACCCCTGTTCCGACCCCGTCAGGTGTCTTGGCGGCTCAATGAATCAATCCTCAAAGACCCTAACCTGGTTACCGAGACTAAACAAACTATCCAAGACTACTTTCTTTTAAATGAAACAGAAGACGTGTCGCCCCTGCTATGCTGGGAGGCACATAAAGCGGTACTCCGGGGACACTTCATTGCGCGATGCTCGGAGATGAAAAAGGCATACAACCAGACGATAACAGACCTCAATAAGGACATTGCAGAACTGGAATGTCATCATAAGCGTACACTGAACCCATCGACCTATCGAGACCTCCTTCTCAAGCGCACCCACCTCACCGAACACTTGAACCGAACAATCCAACGCTCCTACCAACACTTCAAACACCGGATATATGAACATGGAAACAGATGTGGGAGACTCCTGGCAACGCTACTAAAGAAACGCAGGAACCACCTGTATATACCCAAGATTCGGAATGCCACGGGACAGATATGCCACCTACCCAACCAGATCTCAGCAGCGTTCACCCAATACTACGAGGACCTCTATAATCTGAAACCAGACACACAGGCCAATGCGACGCCTCACAAGGGGGAGGCCATCCGCGCATACCTTGACACAGCAGGATTGAAACAAATAGCAGCCCCAGAACGGGACGAGCTGGAGGCCCCTATCACCGTGGAGGAGCTGACCTATGCACTCAGAAAGGCCAAGACGGGGAAGGCACCGGGGCCAGACGGACTGCCTCTGCTGTACTATAAAACATTCATGCCGGATCTCCTACCGAAATTACACTCGGCTCTAAACTCGATCTTGGATGGGGCAACCCCCTCAACCCAATTCACGGCGGCGAACATCACCCTCCTCCCAAAAGAGGGTAAGGACCCGACATCATGTGCTAGCTACCGCCCGATCTCAGTCCTGGATGTGGACGTCAAGCTCCTGGCAAGCGTGCTGGCTGGCCGCCTGGCGCCTTTGCTTCCGGACCTGGTCCACCCAGATCAAACAGGGTTCATCCCAGGGAGAGAGGTTAGAGATAACACCATACGGGCACTGAACCTGATCTCCATAGCCACGCGATCCAAACAGCAGACCCTAATCCTCTCCACGGACGCCGAAAAGGCTTTCGATAGGGTCAACTGGGAATTCCTCTTCGAAACCCTACGCGGCCTAGGCATCGGCCCCAAATACATACAATGGGTTCAGACGCTATACAGTGACCCGACGGCGAGACTCCGCATCAATGGGGCCCTCACGGACCCATTCCGAATACGCAATGGAACACGTCAAGGCTGCCCCCTATCTCCCCTGCTCTTCGCGCTAACCCTGGAGCCATTCCTTAACAACATCAGAAGCAACGAGGAGATACGCGGACTCAGCATTGGTCGCTCACACCACAAAGTCCTGGCCTATGCGGACGACCTCCTCTTCATCGTACAACACCCGGCTACGACACTGCGAAAGATCATGACGGAATTCGAAACATACGGCAACGTCTCCAACCTACGTATCAATTATACCAAATCAGAAATGTTAAACCTCAACGTTGGACACACCCAAGCGCAGACTCTCAGGCGCCGCTTTCCCTTCCGCTGGTGCACCACCAAGATGCGATACCTAGGGGTGTGGCTCACGCAGAACCCGGCAGACCTGTACTCACACAATTTCCTGCCGCTCCTTCAGACTGCGCAGGCAGAATTACAGGCCTGGAACACATACTACATATCCTGGACTGGCCGCATCAACGCGGTGAAGATGACTCTTCTCCCAAAATTCTTATTTGTTTTCCAAACCGTACCAGTCGCGGCACCAAACAGCTTCTTCACATCCATCCAAGCGGCAGTCAGGCACTTCATCTGGAAAGGCAAAACCCCCCGAATAGCCCACTCCCAATTGACTCTCCCGAAACTCAAAGGGGGCCTAGCCCTCCCTGATTTCAAGAAGTATTACATCGCAACCCACCTCACAAGGATCATTAACTGGTCAACCAAGCCGCAAGGAAAACCATGGATCCAACTGGAAGAGGACAGCACTAACTGCGACCTGCGAGCCCTACCCTGGCTCACTAAGGAAGCTAGCCGACACGTACAACACGTGAACCCGTTTGTGAAGACCACACTCAGGATCTGGCACCAGACAGGGCCCAAATTCTATCTTACGACGGACCCGAGTCCCCTACTTCCCCTCAGAGGTAACCCGGATTTCCCAGCAGGGGACATGGGCCCAACCCTGCAATCAGGGCTCAATAATGCGCTGCCTCGGATAGGAGATGTGCTAACATCCACGGGCGCAATACACCCAATAACCACCCTATTTCCGGACCAAAGACATACCCTATTGCACACTATGGCGCGTGAACAACTACGGCGCTACACACGCTCAATCCCCCAACAACCGAGCCTTATACGGGAATGTACGGAGTTCGAAACCCTATGCAGAACGGACACACCGCCCCCCAGGGCGATCTCTCAAATATACACCTCGCTGGCAACCGGACGGTACCTCCTGGCACCGCCATGCATTAGGAGATGGGAAGAGGACCTTGAGGAGCCACTCACAGACACAGACTGGGATAAAATAATTGCACTCATCCAGAAGACCCCCGGCTCAGCGAGGCTCCAGGAAACCTCATATAAAATATTCACGAGGTGGTACGTCACTCCAGCAGACATTCACACCAGAGACAGCTCAAAATCAGACACATGCTGGAGATGTGGAAGAGAGGCCGGGACGTTCTTACACCTCTGGTGGGACTGCACTCTCATTAGACCATTCTGGGAAACGGTGGGACGAGTGATCACCGAAACTACGGAGGAATGCCTCCCAATGACGCCGGCCCCCTTCTTGCTGCACCACACGACGATGCCCATGCAGGTATATAAACGATCAGTGATACCCAGGCTCCTCAATGCAGCGAAAACAACAGTCCCTATCTTTTGGAAACAACCACGCACCCCCCCACTCCGACGATGGGTGGAAGAGGTGGAGGACACCCGGAAATATGAAGACTTGAAGACAACCACAGCAGCGACAAAGGAAAGGTACACGAAGAGGTGGTTCTACTGGATGAAATATGTCACCTCAGACGACTTCGTAGCCCTTTTGACTACATCAGACTTTAGGGAGGAGCAGACAAGGAACCAAGGAGAGCCGGCCACCGGTGATGCGGACGGGGCGGGGCGGTCGGGGGCGGAGAATGGGGATACAGATAGGCGAGGCGGCAGGGACGCCCGCACGCCCTGATGCCACTATCTCTTCCAGCCCCCCCCCCCCACATGCCTGGCCTCCCTACTTCACTATGTTTCTCGACCCATCCCCTTTCCCAAATCCCAGACCCTCACACCCACAAACACGACATAACTTGGACTCACATAGCCGCCCAGATACTGGAATCGGAACCGAACTCTACGACAACTATGCTACGTATGATTAAGGCACACACACAGACACACACAAGACAAACGTTTCTCATTTTGTTTATATAATGATCACCTATAAGGCTCTTATACAATGGCAAGTTTCAGAATACAAGTACCTGACTCTACCTGTGTTGCTCACTAGAGGGGGCTGAGAGAACACATGCTCTCGCGCAACCTATGCTCAAAGAGCTTTTACTACTAACTTCCACAGCATTGTCATCAGCCAACATATGATTGTTAACTGTACAGAGTTCACTTTGTTACCGCTTTGTTACTGTTATATTGTAACCGTTGATTAGACCTGTTGCACTGGACGGCTCACCGTCATACAACGCTTTTCCATCTGAGCTAAGCCTCTACGTAGGCATACACAGTCATAAATGTAAAGTACTTGACTATACGCACTGTTCACAAAAATAAAAACCATTTAAAACAAAATTGGAGAGCACTTCAAACTGGTTTATTTGCCTTCTTTTGGATCAACAGCAAAAACAGATGTAAAAAATAGCCAACTTGATGGACACGTCTCGTTTCAGCTTCTATAACTAGATTTCTAGATAACCCTGATAAAGGTCTTCAGGTTAAACTGAAAAATGTAAATGTATTTAACAGTTTCTCTATAGAACTCGTATACGCCTGTATTTCATTTATTTAAAATTCTGTTGGAAGTTGTGAGTCAACCCATATGCGCATTTTACATATACACGTGTATATTTCCATTAGTTTATGGGGTCAGATCTTTATAGGTTATGTAACTATGATACAAATCTGACCATAATGATTAGAAACTATAAATCCAATTAGTGAAATCAGAGTGTTCCATCTTAAATAGTAACTTGAAATCTCCTGATACTCGCTCACTCAGGTTTTGTAACTTGTTATCTGCATTGTCGCTGAATGTGGGTATAAAACCCTTCGCTAGAGTGTGCTGTAATATCGAGCAAACCCATAAATGAAATAAACTGTAAAACACCATCAAAGTACACCAATCAAATTAGCAACTTGACCTGCACTTTACTGCGATGTAATCAGTCACTAGTGACCTCAGTCAGTACTGTGAAAAGTATTCCTGACCTCCTTCTCCCTGTTCATGCATATGGCTGTCAGTGTGAAATAAGTGAGAAATAAATGCCTAATCTCTCATTTTCCCACACAAACCGACCCACTGACCTGCACTATTGTTGTGTGTAGATGATCTCATTGAGCACACCAGTAAATGCTTAATTTATTGCATTATTTGACTTCTGATACATTTTGAGGGTTGAGGAAGCAGATCCTTGGAGGCATTGTAGGGTATTTCACATAGAGATAATTTGTCAGAGCCTGGAAGGCAGTGAACTTTAAGAAACAGTCAAAAATATGGGGATACCCAAGGCTGCAAATGACTTTAAAAAAAAAAAATGTTTATTTGTGTCAGGCACAAGCAAATTAAACATTTTACATCATGTTAAAGTCATTACTTGCTGTATTATATCACCACTCTTTCATAGGAGTCAAGAACATGTACAAGTTATACATTATTATTAATACAGGAAAACAATCTACTGTCATTTATACAATACATGAAAATCCCCTTATTATTTGTGTAATTCAGGAAACCGAATGTCACAGTACACAATCACATATAGAGGTGAATGTTTACATGAACCAGAAGTGCTTCCGAGAGGTATCCCGTAGGTGTAGGGTATCATTGAGTAAGATGATGTACTACATACACTTCCCATTGTCCTTTTAAACAAGGAAGAACAAAACTACCATCATAAACCAAAAAAGGCCCTCCTTATTAAGGAGAATTAAAAGGAACTAGAAATTGGATAAAGACCAGATGCCAGCACATAATTATCTACCATAGTGGTGAGCTTATCTACAAGGTACTTTTATTCCGTACTTAACTTTTGACAACTTGGGGGCCGTGTCACTCAGCCACATTGTTGCCAGGCTGTACACACCGCTAGTGTTATCTTATTAAACAATCTCTGGGATCGAGCATGGAGCCCCTCCATAGGTCTGGAGAGGAGAAAATCCAGGGGGTTTAGGCCAAATGGTTTCCCAAAGACCCAAGACAGAAGATCTTGTACACCCCCCCCCCCCCCAGACTTGCACCAGTCTTGGGCATTCCCACCATATGTGGGTGTAAGTAGCACTGCATAGTCTCCAGTACAAGTTAGAAGTACTTCTTCCCGTTCTACATAGCTTGACCATGGTGGTGCACCACTGTCTTAACAGCCTGTAACCCCACAGGCTGTTGCTTCCCATTTGTCTTGCCACACCTCACTTTCCTGCTCTTCCCCCAAGTCCTTGTCCCATTTTTTCCACATAGACAAATTCCCCCCCATAATGTGGTCTCTGAACAGACAGCGTTATAGATCAGAGATATTAGCCCTTTCTGCCCTCTTTCTCAGGTCAGAGCCCATCAACCTGTCCAGATCCACCTGGCATCATTCTCCTGGGATCGGGCAGAAAATTAACTGGGCTGTCTGTGCAGTTTTAGGACAGTACATCACCTGTCTTGCTATTCTATGCATTTTGCCTCACCAAATACATTTATCAATAGCGATCTGAACTCCCGCTAGGTCATTTTTCTTGAGGAGAACTGGGAGGGCCTGGAAAATAAATAGTAGGCTGGCATTTTTATCCATGACATAGGTTTGGAGTCCCATCCATCTAGATCTGATTTGGGGGTGTGAGTTAAAGAGATGTTGCTTAGGGGTCTCAATCTGTCGTTTGCTGAATACCTAAGTATCTAAATGCATGTGGCTGAATTCTAAACCCCTGAGCCCTTCTTTTTAATGCATTATAGTTAGAACAAAAAGAAAATTAAGGAGTTACTCATCTCTAAATTTCCATAATTTGCTACTAATCTACACGAGCTAAGACACAGCTGCCTCCCAACCATCCCGATTTTAGCAGGATGGTCACATTTTTGGGTACTGCCTGGCCATCCCAATTTTGATCCCTGATATCCCTCTTTTGGTAATAAATCGAATAGATGGTAATGACATTTGCTGCCCTTTGCTATTTTCCCGTAACAGTCCTGACTTAAACAAGGTTTCAATGAAGGGAAATGAAAACTGGCCATTACAACTAGTTTATTAAGAGGATTAATGCTTTAAGGATTAACCCCATGAAGACCAATGATAAAACAGTGTATCATGATAAAACAGCCTTTAAAGATCCAATATCAAAAGGAAGAGCTGCATATGCAAAACACAGAGAATTTCATATTAACACAGGGTATTCAGTGACCAGATTGTGATCATAGGGTTATAAATATGGTCCTTGAGGGATGATTTGAATGCTTTCCAAAAGGTCTACAAAAACTGTTTTCAAGGTTCTCTTGGTCACTTACCTTATTTAAAATCCTCAGGTTTGGCAGTGAGACACTGCACGCTTCCATTACTCAAACAAAGCATTTATACAGAACAAATTGGCTCAAGACCTTAATATTGCTGCCATGTTTTTATTTTATATTTCAGTGTTACGTAGCAGCTCTCATTGAATTAATGGCCTCACTCACTGTTTGATTAAATTGACAAAGTACCAAACAGCAAATATTATTGCTTTAATTTTTTGGAACCTAACAATACATTTACTTTAGTACCGGTATTCAGGGATGTAGGTGACCAGGTAACCATGGCATCCCAAATATTTGTGAACTACATAACACATAATCATCAATTTAAAATGTATTTCAGAAGCATTTGGAGTTCCAATGTTAATTGTCATTGGCCTACATAATCCATAGTTTGGGCATTTAACAAAGACAGGACTTATTCCTCAAATGAATAACGAGAGCCAATACAAATGACAGCCCTGTTCCATTTACTAACAAATGGTTTATATTATGAACACAGTAACTAGAAGGACATGCATGTATAAATAATTCTAGCTTTGGTGAAGTGCTTAATAAACATTTCCTTTTAGAAGCATGTTGCTACTTATTATGTGCTAATAGCAGCATTCAATTTTAGACAGATGCATCATCAGACTGTTTTCCTAACTACGGGAAGCTAGGAACACACCTCTGTGTATGGTGGGAGAATCCAAACAACCATATGGAAACGATTAGACATCTTAATGCAAAAGACACTTGGAAAGTAATATAAAATACCAGCATGCTGCACTGTCTACCATCTTCATGAAGAAGCACTTCTAGGAGCAGTCAGCCCGACAGGCATTTAACCCCTTAAGGACCAACCTTCTGGAATAAAAGGGTATCATGACATGTCACACATGTCATGTGTCCTTAAGGGGTTAAAGAGCCACACCGGTCACCATAACAACTTCATCTAAATACATTTGTAATGGTGCCAAAAGGCCCCCGGGAGCACTCTTACTTTAACGGAATAGCCTTCCAGCTGAAGTGGTAGAGGTTAACACAGTAAAGGAGTTTAAGCATGCGTGGGATAGGCATAAGGCTATCCTAACTATAAGATAATGCCAGGGACTAATGAAAGTATTTAGAAAACTGGGCAGACTAGATGGGCCGAATGGTTCTTATCTGCCGTCACATTCTATGTTTCTATGTTTCTATGTTTCTATGTTTAACGGGTCAAACCGTTCTCGAGTAGTTTAACTTTAAAGGTTGCCTGTTGCACTGATCTCCGGGTCACTCAGGCGGCATCGAACTTCTGAATCTGAGTTACAAGAAGCTCAAAGTGTCATGTTGTCAGATTTTTCTATTTTTTTTTTTGAGGGGGGGACTTTCTACACTAAAAGTCTCGTCTCATTAATGCATACCTTTGTTCATTGAAACTTTCTCTAATGGCTCGTTCCAGCTGCTCATCTTCCGGAAGGCCTCCTGTAAACCTGTCGTAGGCGCTGGGTGTCTGGTACCGTTGGTTATAAGTACCCGGACGTCTAGCATACCCTGTGAGAAAATGTGCAGAATTACAATGTAATACAATGACGTTTAATACTTAGATTAATCAGAAATGCCTCTACTATCTGAACAGACAAGATATGTTGGTACAATAAAAGAGATAATTATGTGCAATATTTATCATTTTTTTCCCATTATTTTATACCTTTGCTCGATAAGAGAACAAATTCTACTTTATCAGGTTGTTTCTGTATGTTTGCTATTCCCTTCACTCAATAAATCCAGAGTTTATTACAGCAATCATACTGTGCTCTTACATTTTAGAAAAATATTTATCAATATATAAAATTAAGATAATCCTGGAAGTAGTGTAATGCGGAAAAGTAACAGAAGTTGTTAAAAAAAATAATATATATATATATATATATATATTTTACAGTTATTCAACCTACATGGACTATCCAACATTCTGCTGAAGGTTCACAACAGCATGTGCGCAACGCTTTCCTATTATACACACTTTGCAGTTGCTGCCATAGAGAATAGTGGAGGATTAACTGTGTGTGGACAATGCAAGACACAATGCATTACATCCACACATAAGCACTACAGAAATGAACGCTTTACATGCTTGCACATGGGGGGTGAATTGTTAGCATATGAGTCACCTAAGAGATTTGCTTTGGTGTGGCAGGTGAGCTTACACTGTATGGCCATTTGAGTGGTACTAAAAACCTCCAGTTATTTAAATGTGCATGGGGATTTGGGTTAGTTTCTTATGAGCTGCCACATGATGTGACCATGTTTCACTTGGAATCGCCTAGTGTGGCTGTCAGCATTACAGACACTAGAGGTTTGTTTAACCCTTCACGGTAAACATTGACTTTTCTGCAAAACAGATATGTTTTACCTTGAAGGGTTAAACATCAAGGACCACTGAGATGAAGTGGTCTGGTTGACGTTAGCCGTCTTTTAAATAATAACAGCTGCAGATCATACTGTAGTTAGCAGTTTGTTACATACTATAGTAAGTATACTTTCCAGTTGATACTACAGTTTTATTCAATGATCACTTACAAAGTGTCCTCTGCTTCTGATCTGGCCCTTCTACCAGTGTTTTGGTGGGCTGTTTTTGTAATTTTGAAAATGTACATTATTTGTTGCCTTCTTTGGATAGATTTATCTTGCCTACACCTACCAAAGGCAAATCCTTAGATTGGGACTGGGTAGGGGTGATGACTACTACATTTCACGTTATTTGTGGATGTCCTCACCTCGCTTCGGCATAGGACGACTGACTTTTTTATAGCTTACAAACAGGTAATGATCTGATTTACTCTCCTGGACTGTAAAGGGATTCAACAAACCTACGGTATTAAATGGAAAAAGGTTCTCCAGCTTCTAAAGACATCCCCTGCTCATATAGTGTTTCATCAAGAGACTCCGTGATCTAAAGATCACTCCAAGCCTCTGTGAACACCATCATTTTATCATGTCATTGTTTTTTTTGCGGGTAGAGAAATATTGCATGTGGTGGAGGCAAGAGGAATTTTAATGTTGTCATAGATCTTGCACTGAGCATTCCATGTTCTCATTCTCCTAGGATGGCTCAATTTGCCTTATATTCTGTTTAATTTTTGCTTACTGAATAATAACATCCATACCGACTGTGCTGAAGCGAGCCATGAGAGTGCATTCTCAATTCTTACCGGAAGAGTTGAAGTAAGTTGGTCTTTGTAAGGGATTGCTAGAGAGTAGAGATGCTAAACAAGGGAAAAACGGATTATGAAATTTAACTGTTTCTGTGTTAGTAATAGAAGATTTGCATCTGTTTATATTAAGGCAATATAAAACAAGCATAAACATATAAAAATAAACTATATACAAAGCAGCCTGGCAGGAGACTGGAGACCATAAAGTGCAGGGCCAACAGCATACTTCGGCACTGCACTTTATGGGGCAGAACCTCCCTAAAGAAAGTTTGCAGCCACCAGCCCTGCTGAAACAGTGACTGTCCTCCTGCCTTACCCTCAACCAACCTTCAAGGTACAGGGACATCTTTTTTATCATATATAAAAATGCTAGTGTTTGCTTGTCTGTGTGCGCCTGAGTGTACAACTCTGTGTCTGTCTGTGCCCATATTTACCTGTCAGTGCCTGTTTGCGTATTTGTGTGTCTGTGCCCACACGTGCTTGTGCATGTCTGTGTCTGCCCATCTGTGTTTGTGTGTATGTGTATCTGTCTGTGTATCTGTGAGGTTATTTTTGTGGCTCAAGCCCCAGGTGTTTTTTGACCCTAGCAACGCCCCCCGTTATGACTACATATTGCATAAATTGCTTGTAGGAAATCGTTTGTAGGTGAAGAAATGCTTACCCACACTACCAGTATCTGTGGGAGACCAAAACAATAAACAGACCAGGCTCATCTCACAACTTTTGGCTGGTACCAAAAGTTCAATTCCTGGGGTTCGTTCATTACAAGAATTTAGTTTTTGCCTTCTGAAAAATAGTACCCCATAGAAAGATTCTATTTGAGTAATAGAGAACCGATGGAAAACATTACCCACAGAGGTGTCCATTCTGTACTGGTATCAGAAATTGACATGTTCACGTCATCGTATGCAACATGGTAGTACAGACAAAAGTTGAGATACTTGGATTGAGGTGTTTCAGCAGTTAAGAACAATTCAGCTTTTTCTATATACCAACATACTTTGTTCACAATCCAATCTTGAAAGCAAGAGCAATTTTGTGAACCATATGTCTCTCATCACATACATTGAAATAAAATCTCCCCGCAGATCCTCTTGCCCGTAGACATGATTTATCTGCAGTTAAAATCATTATGTCCATAAAGTCTTTTTCGGTTTTATTGTATCCTTTTATGAATAGCACATCATGCCAATCACTCTAGTGTGCCACCAGTTAAACTTTGAATTCACTACTTGAGCTTTAATAAATTAATATCACTTACAAAATACCGTGTGATAAATGACAGACACATCATTAAACTTACATAAGTAAGACATTAAGCCTGCCAATGTGTCATATAAAAGAATAGATTTGTGCTTTCAGTTGAGAAACGAAGGGCACTATACTCCTTATGCAAGTACTTTGTTTTAAAAGCCTTTGGATTGGATTGGATTGGATTTAAATCTCACCAGCATGTAAGCGCAGAATTCTCAGGCTCCCCTAATAAATTCCCCGAAAAAGTTTATCTATGATCAAAAAATATTTAGAAAGGAAAAACATAGTTGCGCCTAGTAGACGTGCACCTCTAGGCAGCTGCCTACCTGCAAGTCAAATCCAGCCTTATCTGCAACTAGAGAATGGTTATGACCACAAATGGACTCTGACTTATCTCATCATTTGTCTTACATTTCATTGGAATGATATACTTTGTGTTTGCATTTTTGGGTGCATCCTGCTAATATGAATGTGCAGCAATGCAATGATGTGTGATCTCAAAATGCATTAATAGTTAACTTTTGTACCTGACTTCCAAATATGCCCTGCCAGCTGCAATGATGTTTGAGACTGAAATGTAGAGTAAAAAAAACACTTGGTGAAGCCAAAATAGCTATCACTGTCAAAATTAATCCTGACTTGGCTTTAAATGGCTGCTCTGGCACTAAACAGTAATAACAAATTCTTCTCAGTCTTAAGTTTTCATTTAAATTTCCTCAATTGTGTTTAGCGTTTTTTTTTAATTCTTTATTTTTCACGTGCATTGAATAACAGAAATGCTTGTAACGCCACGACAGCAGTGACAAGCAGCATAACAGCAAACATTGTCATGGCAAATAAAACAGCACATTTTATATATTTAAGAGAGATAGCAGGCTAGGGATATAGTAGTAAGCTACAGTAGCGTTTCCGTTCTATGTTAGCATGTCTAAGTGATAGTTGTGCGTTCAGAGATTATACAAGCTATGTAGACTAACAAACTTAAATTTGTGTAACCGTGAGACGAGATCCTACTGTGTGCAAGATTATCCTGTCTGAAGGAGGTGAAGACTAGTGAGACGTATAAATGTGGCAGACAGGAGTATATCAGTTGAGTAAGGTGAGTGTGGTCGAGTGACATAGAGCACAGGCTGTGTAGACAAGGTGGATCATGCGTTATAGCACCTAACAGTTATAGCACCTAACATTTTGCAGGAGGGTCCGTTAAGAGTCTTGACCTGGGGGTTAGCAATAGTGAAGCATAGTAGGCTAATATGTCTATCTGGACAGTGGTATGCTTTCTGAAAATAACATGTGTCCCCAGACCCTTAAGCGATAGGCTAGGTAGTATGAAGGTGAGTATGCTGATTGAAAGTACTATGCTATAGGGCAATGTAGTTACAGCCAATACTGACATATCTTTGTGTTATAGGCTAGTATCGCGTGGTGCCAACAGAGAAACAAAATAAATCAAACAGGTAGTTTCACTTAGGGATCCTGGGAGTACTGTGGGGCCCTGTATTGTCCCTTCAAGAGTACAGTCCACTCCTGGTGCCTAATATCTCAGTCAGCCGACGCCTACCCTGGAGGCTTGACAGGTGGGCCGCAGGTATTTGCGGTGTTGGTGCAGCTGCAGGAGGTCGCCGCCAGTATGTCTTGGAGGGGTATTCCGCTCGAGTCCGTCGCCAGTTGGAGGCTGTGTTGCTGTCTGGTAAGCCTTGCGGTCCTTTGCTCGAGGGTGTGGGCGCTGGGTTTTGCCTCTTTGGCCGGAGGAATCCGGCGTTGCCGAGTGGTAGGTTAGATGTGCAGGCTTGGTTCCCTCCTGGTGCTCAGGAGGGCGACGGCCGATGCTTGGGAGGCCTGTTAGCGTTTCCCGCTGTGATGTGCTCTGAGGAGGGCGCTGTCTGGGGGCTCTGGATGGGCCATTACACAGGAGGCGCCGGGTAGCTGGGCGGATCCACGCCGCTACACTCTGCATCGCTCGTTTAAGGTGCCGACCTTTTGTGTGGAGCCAAAGATTGTTGCGGAGCCGGTAGAAGAACGTTAGGGTGCACTTGGGCGGTGTAAGGAGAGCGTTTTTTGCCGCCATCTTGTCCGCGCCCCTGTGTTCCCGTGCTTGTGTGAGTTTAGTCGCTTTGTGGAGTCGCGTTGTGGGGGTAGTCGTCCCCAGCGAGGACCGGGATATCCCCCGCCGGTCCAGAGGGGGGGGCAGCAGGGCAACCTCCGAGTGGGACGTGTGAGCAGGACCTGTGCTGGGGGATCGGCCGCCTCCCCCTCGCCCCAGGCTCCGCTCCGGTGTAGGCCGCATGGCCGGTAAAGGTGCTCCAGTGGCCTGTCGACGTGGGACAGGTGTCGCTGTGTGCCCTGAGAGGTCCTGCACCTGTTCCTGGGCATTTTGAGCTGCTGGCATGCTTGGATTGTTTTGGATATCTAGATTTGTGCTCGATGGCATGGGAGCCCTCATGGAACACGTCCGGCCATCTTGGCAGTCAGGCCCCGCCCCCGTGTTTAGCGTTTTTAGCAATACAAAAGAGTGGCAGTAGAAACCCCATATTCATTATAACATGACGACTACATTTTCCAAAACTCCCATAGTCCTCTGCTCTGAGCTGGGAATGGAACAGAGCTACCTGTGCACTTGCAGCACAACACCGGCAAGTCAAGCAGACACACTTGCACACGTGCAAGGCATGAGCAGACAGACAGCTCTTCTCACTTCTCACAACATAGAAGTATTTGGATGGCTCAATGGACAAATCGTGCATGTCCTGCTATGTGTCGCTTGTGGTGATCTTATGATCTCATCACCGACCTGGTAATATAAAATATGGTGCCAGAATATGAACTGATGTATGCAGAGACACATTTTAAAGAAGCACCCCCTCCCCTCACCACTGCTTTGGAACTGCTTTCTTAGAACAATACAAGTAAACAAGGCTTGTTCTGTGACTTTTAAATATTTTATTGAAATTCTCTACATGATCTATATAAACCTACATTAAATTTTTAGTTTTATTCATGAATCATGGGCGTTGTAGTTGAAAAACATCTGGGGGGCAGCTGGTTGTGCAGGCCTGGTCTAAAGGAAAGGTTGTGGAACAAAAAAAAACCAAAAAAACACACCCAATATAACAATTAGTGCCACGGGCTCGGTATTCCCTGTTAATGGATTGTGGATATCTGCACGGTTTCCTATAGAGGTTTGGATCTTTGGATCTGGTTGGATCCTCACTATAATAAGTAACGCTCTCCAGCCCAGAACCATACCCTCTTCAAAAGGCGTTTCAGAGCAGTACATCCAACCGGCCTCACAACTGCAGACCACGTGTAACCACACCAGCCAAGGACCTCCACATCCAGCATCTTCACCTCCAAGATCGCCTGAGACCAGCCACCTGGACAGATGCTGTTTGCATAACCAAAAAATGTCTGCACAAACGGTCAGAAACCATCTCATGGAAGCTTATCTGCATGCTCGTTGTCCTCATAGGGTTCTCGACCTGACTTCAGTTCGTCAGCGTAACATACATGTGTGGGCAAATGCTCACATTTGATGGCGTCTGGCACTTTGAAGAGGTGTTCTCTTCATGGATGAATCTCGGCTTTCACTGTACCTAGATGGCAGACAGCATGTATGGCGTTGTGTGGGTGAGTGGTTTGCTGATGTCTACGTAATGGATCGAGTGGCCCATGGTGGCGATGGGGTTATGGACAATTTTATTGATGGCATTTTAAATGCACAGAGATACCGTGACGAGATCCTGAGGCCCATTACCTCATGTTGCAGCATGATAATGCACAGCCCCATGTTACAAGGATCTGTACACAATTCCTGGAAGCTGAAAAGATCCCAGTTCTTGCATGGCCAGTATACTATCCGGACATGTCACCCATTGAGCATGTTTGAGATGCTCTGGATCGGCGTATACGACAGAGTTCCAGGTCCTGCCAATATCCAGCAACCTCTCACAGCCATTGAAGAGGAGTGGACCAACATTCCACAGGCCACAATCAACAACCTGATCTACTGTATGCGAAGGAGATGTGTTGCGTGAGGCAAATGGTGGTCATACCAGATACTGACTGGTTTTTGGAATTCTCCCCCCCTCCCCCCCCCCCCCTTCCATACAGTTAAACTGCACATTTTAGAGTGACTTTTTATTGGGGCCAGCCTAAGGCACACCTGTGCAATAATCATGCTGTCTAATCAGCATCTTGATATGTGAGGTGGGTGGATTATTTCTGCAAAGGAGAAGTTCTCACTAAAACAGATTTAGGCAGACTTGTGAACAATATATGAGAGAAAGAGGCCTTTTGTGTATGTTACAAATCACTATTTGTAACTGGCCCTTTAAATGAGAAAGTGCCCTGCTTCCCTGGATTGTGGAGAAGCATGTTTGCCAGCCTCCTGCCTCATGACTATGGCCCCTGGAAGATTGTGCCCCTGAAAATGTATTAACTTTAATTGGGTGTGTATGGCCCTTTAAGAACCGTCTGGGGACATATTGTGACTTTGCTGAACAATGCCCCTTTAAGACTATGTCCCCAGACCGGTAAAATAACTTGCCCCTGGCTTTCTCCCACTTGGTTCAGTAAATAGGGCTTACTGAACCAAGTACCACACAGGCAGACCACCCAGAAGTTAAAGTGTGCAGGCAATTTACCTCCCAGGCTGTGAGGTTACTGCCGGTCAATTGCACGTGGCGGCGGCCATCTTGGTTTCCTCGAATGCGGTCAGCGGTGTATGCTAAAGATTCTGTGGAACTAAAATCGGCTACACATTCTGCCGAACACCGCTGACCCTTACCTTCTCCCATACTGAACTTGCAGCTCCAGAGACTAAGTCCCGTTCGAAATGGGACTTAGTCGTTTTTTCGCATGAAATTGACCGACCGCACAGGCCAAATCTATGGAACTGTTTTGGGCAGGAAATTGTGCTTGCGGTCGGTCATAAAGGACTTCCAGCTAACTTTTGATCCACTGGAGGGATTTGGCTGATTTTTGGAAGTGTTTATGTTTGATGTATGCTGAGTCTGAATATGCAACTTTTATTGAAATTGAATGTATGGTTTTAAAGTTACAGTGTGTATGTGAAAACTGTATTTTTATTGTATGTAATAATTGGTTTAACTGTTTATCTGAGGGGAGGGAACCTGTGGGCTGTACTATGCTGTTATTGGTTAATTTCATCCTCCCCCTGGGAGTGTCCTGTGTGTACCTTATCCTAATAAAAAGCAGGCTGGGTGTTCCAGTCCTCAGACCTCTTCTGACCCTCAATACGTAGCCGTGTCTCGTTATTGGAGGGAACTGCTATATCACACTGGGGATTGCTATGCTCTGCATATTCCCCTGAGCTCTTAATCACTTAGCTCTTTTAAGAGCTTGTTCCAGATACGCTCTCCTGGAGGAGAGGTCTTCCCCACACGTTCCTGAATGCTGAAGGTTCATTCCAGGGTGAACGGAAGACGGCGCGGCTCCAGTTAAACTACGGCGGTTGTGGAGCCTGCGGTGGTTGTGGTGTCGTCTGCAGTGCTTGGAGTCCTCTGAGAGCGCTAGGAGCATCCATCAACGGAGGGTACTCGGTCGGGGTACACGGAGCTCCGTTACATTGGTGGCAGCGGTGGGATGGCGTCCTAGTGCGAGGAGAAGCAGCTCAGAGACACTGGTAACGTTTGGAGTTACAATTGAGGGCAACGCTAGCCATTGGGCAGCGTCCCTGGCTACAACAGGATGGCTTCCCTAGGGCGAGGAACAGCATCCTGGGAACACCCAGCAAAACTGGACTATTGGTATAGTCACGTACAGTTTGACGCTATGCTGAAGCGGCGGTTGGCTGTCTACGGGCCCCTCCTAACAGAGGAACTTGTACCAAGAGTGAGGAGAGAACTGGCGGAGTATCTGCAGATGGAAGCAGAATATCGGGCAGTGAGGGCAAAGTATTCCGTCCCTGCGCCCCAACAACAGCGTGAGTTACAGGGGGCCGAAGGGGCCGTCCTTCCCCCCCAGCGGCAGTGTGTCCTACAGAGAGCAGAGACAGTTGGTCCCTCTCTACAGCAACAGGACCATGGTAAGGGAGTGGAGACAGGCGGTCTCCCTCTCCAGCAGCAGTGTGTACCCCAGGGGGCCGAAGGTGCCGTCCTTCCCCCCCAGCAGCAGTGTGTCCTACAGAGAGCAGAGACAGTTGGTCCCTCTCTACAGCAACAGGACAATGGTAAGGGAGTGGAGACAGGCGGTCTCCCTCTCCAGCGGCAGTGTGTACCCCAGGGGGCCGAAGGTGCCGACCTTCCCCCCCAGCAGCAGTGTGTCCTACAGAGAGCAGAGACAGTTGGTCCCTCTCTACAGCAACAGGACAATGTTACGGGAGTGGAGACAGGCGGTCTCCCTCTCCAGCGGCAGCCTGTGTTTCCGGGAAAGGAGCACAGCACCCCCTCTCCCCAGCGGCAGCTTACCCTAACAAGGGGAGACACCAATCCCCCAGACGGCGCAGATGGGACCGTGGTCTCTGTGCCTGACCTACAGGGATGCTGGACAACCTGTCCAGATCCCCAACTGCTCTCACCAGGACAACCGGAGGAGGGGGTAAGTACAAATTCCCCTCCCCCGCTAACTCCTAGCGTGGCACCAGGGTTAACAGAGGCGATGTTAACCCCTACTGACGTCCATGTTCCCTTGGCTACTGAGCCGGACTATGGTCTCAGTACCCCAGCAGACGAGCTGGCAGCTGGGCAGAGTGCAGTCGGCCTCTGCCCTACCTTTGTCCCTGATCCAGAGCCTGATGTCCTGCAGGCTACCCCAGTGGAAGAGCTGGCATCTGGGCAGAGTGCAGTCGGCCTCTGCCCTACCTTTGTCCCTGATCCAGAGCCTGATGTCCTGCAGGCTACCCCAGTGGAAGAGCTGGCATCTGGGCAGAGTGCAGTCGGCCTCTGCCCTACCTTTGTCCCTGGTCCAGAGCCTGATGTCCTGCAGGCTACCCCAGCAGAAGAGCTGGCATCTGGGCAGAGTGCAGTCGGCCTCTGCCCTACCTTTGTCCCTGGTCCAGAGCCTGATGTCCTGCAGGCTACCCCAGCAGAAGAGCTGGCATCTGGGCAGAGTGCAGTCGGCCTCTGCCCTACCTTTGTCCCTGGTCCAGAGCCTGATGTCCTGCAGGCTACCCCAGCAGAAGAGCTGGCATCAGGGCAGAGCGCCGCTGGCCTCTGCCCTCCCACAAGTCCCCACAGCATGTTACCACATCACCACAGCAAAATACCCAGGTGCAGTAATTGTGTCTTGTGGGTGGGTCACCCTTGTACCTGTTTGTTGTGGGTGGGCTACTCTGGCATTTGGTTATTGTGGGTTGGTGGATCGACTAACGGAGGCACTGACCGACAGAAGGTCAGGTGCCTGGTTAGTCTTCCCCCCAAAGGGGAGATGTGTTACAAATCGCTATTTGTAACTGGCCCTTTAAATGAGAAAGTGCCCTGCTTCCCTGGATTGTGGAGAAGCATGTTTGCCAGCCTCCTGCCTCATGACTATGGCCCCTGGAAGATTGTGCCCCTGAAAATGTATTAACTTTAATTGGGTGTGTATGGCCCTTTAAGAACCGTCTGGGGACATATTGTGACTTTGCTGAACAATGCCCCTTTAAGACTATGTCCCCAGACCGGTAAAATAACTTGCCCCTGGCTTTCTCCCACTTGGTTCAGTAAATAGGGCTTACTGAACCAAGTACCACACAGGCAGACCACCCAGAAGTTAAAGTGTGCAGGCAATTTACCTCCCAGGCTGTGAGGTTACTGCCGGTCAATTGCACGTGGCGGCGGCCATCTTGGTTTCCTCGAATGCGGTCAGCGGTGTATGCTAAAGATTCTGTGGAACTAAAATCGGCTACACATTCTGCCGAACACCGCTGACCCTTACCTTCTCCCATACTGAACTTGCAGCTCCAGAGACTAAGTCCCGTTCGAAATGGGACTTAGTCGTTTTTTCGCATGAAATTGACCGACCGCACAGGCCAAATCTATGGAACTGTTTTGGGCAGGAAATTGTGCTTGCGGTCGGTCATAAAGGACTTCCAGCTAACTTTTGATCCACTGGAGGGATTTGGCTGATTTTTGGAAGTGTTTATGTTTGATGTATGCTGAGTCTGAATATGCAACTTTTATTGAAATTGAATGTATGGTTTTAAAGTTACAGTGTGTATGTGAAAACTGTATTTTTATTGTATGTAATAATTGGTTTAACTGTTTATCTGAGGGGAGGGAACCTGTGGGCTGTACTATGCTGTTATTGGTTAATTTCATCCTCCCCCTGGGAGTGTCCTGTGTGTACCTTATCCTAATAAAAAGCAGGCTGGGTGTTCCAGTCCTCAGACCTCTTCTGACCCTCAATACGTAGCCGTGTCTCGTTATTGGAGGGAACTGCTATATCACACTGGGGATTGCTATGCTCTGCATATTCCCCTGAGCTCTTAATCACTTAGCTCTTTTAAGAGCTTGTTCCAGATACGCTCTCCTGGAGGAGAGGTCTTCCCCACACGTTCCTGAATGCTGAAGGTTCATTCCAGGGTGAACGGAAGACGGCGCGGCTCCAGTTAAACTACGGCGGTTGTGGAGCCTGCGGTGGTTGTGGTGTCGTCTGCAGTGCTTGGAGTCCTCTGAGAGCGCTAGGAGCATCCATCAACGGAGGGTACTCGGTCGGGGTACACGGAGCTCCGTTACAGTGTACATAGAAAAAGTCTTAGATCTTCTAGTTCAGCTTATGAAAAATGGGGGCAAAAACAAATGTGTTGTGTTTATAATTTTGTTCAGTGTATGTAATATTGGGTAGACAACTATCCTCTCATGCTTAACAATATTTTTCAAGGCACTTGCGATACTAGTTATGCAATATTGGTACGGCTTCTATCACTTACCAGTGACTCTGTACATCTCAATATTTTCTAATGTATGTGCACCGGTTTAAAATATTAGTACTAGGGCACCATTGAACATTTTCATATGATCACTAGTTTGCAGTAGGAAAAGGCTGGTTTTCAATCATACAATATGTACAGTGGACCAATTACCTATAGTTGTCAGTATCTGCTTCAGAGGTCCATGAGTATATAACAGCCCAATCAATATACCAGCAAGATGCCCGACAAACGATGTCCTAGTAAAAAAAAAAATTTTAAAAATGCATTATTATAATTTTTATTATTTAAAAAAAATGTATAAATCTCTCATAGCAATATCTAAAAGATAAAGTGAAACATTTTACTGTACACATATATTTATGGGACATTTACATATCATGCCATGAAATTTAGTACAATATTAAAGGGATACAATAGTCACCAGAACAACTACAGCTTATGGAGTTATTATGGTGCCCATAGTATGTCCCTGCAAGCATTTAAATGTAAACACTGCTTTTCCAGAGAAAATTTTGTGTTTAAATTAATGCCTGGGGGCACCTCCAGTGGATGTCATTTAGAGGACCACTAGACGTGCTTCCTGGTCAGTGCTGATTGTCCAGTGCGGTGTTTTTCCACGTATACGCAAAAGCCTCCCAACGCTTTTCCATAGGAAACTGATTGGATGAGATCATCAATATTGATGATTTCAGCCAAGGAGGTGGATCAGTGGCGGAGTCAGCACCACGCAGGTTGATTAAACTCACCTTTTACATTAGAGACAGGGGGGACCGAGGGGCTACATAGTTATATTACAGCTATAGTGACAGGAATACATGTTTGTATTCCTGTCATTATAGTGTTCCTTTAAATAGACAAGCAGTTCAAATTTAAAGGGCAATTAGGCCTTAGCTTGAGCCTCCACCCAGTTGCCTCACCCATGACCAGTGGCAGAACATATTTGGGGAATTTTGTTCCTCTTAAATACCCTTTAGCCTTTTATTACCTCTTTCCCTCTTCACTGTCACTAAGCACATGTTGCATTTGCAGCAATCTTTGCTATCTGACAACAATGTTTATCATAAACAAGCACTGAAAATAATGCTTCTCTATGAGACACACTCTAAGGCAGTGGTTTCCAAACTAGTCTTCAAGGAGCACCTTCCATATCCAGGATTTAGGGTTACCGAATTGTGTCTAATGTGTTAGAAAATAAGAAAAAACACCTTGACACAACTGGGTAATCCCTAAATCCTGGACATGGTAGGCGTGCCTTGAGGACTGGGTTGGAAACCACTGCTCTAAGGCAATTATTACAACTGCAGCTCGGCTTTGAAACTGGCACTTTTATAAAATTAACCAAGGAGGACATGAAGTTCTCCCCTAAAGCACTTCACCTAACTTTTTTTTGTTAAGAATCTACTTGTCCAAGGGACTAAAGTGGTAGTCTCACCTACTTGTCCGTAATGACATTCAACTTTTCCTGACACAAAATAATACCAATTACAAAGACTGGGGGCCCTGTCTAGAACCCTGGATATTGACAGGGCTATTTTGCTAAACTATGTATCTTTTTTTTTTTATAAATTAAACCTGAATGGAAAAATGGAGGCAAAAATTGCTGATCTGGATATGTTGTCTAACTTTGCTATAGTTAGAATACGGGGATTTATGGAATTATTATGGGAGTTCTGTGAGTGTTGTCTCTCTCGTTTGTCATTGTGTTTGTTGTGTGTGTGCTGGCTGCATGTAATGTGTGTATGTGTTTGCTGTATGTAATGTGTGTGTTGTGTGCGCTGGCTGTACGTGATGTCTTTGTTTGTCTGATGTGTGATGTAAGATAATGCAATTCGGATTTTTAATCTCTACAATTTAATGCTTGTAACATATACACAAGTTAATATTGATACAATACCTGTATATCAATATACGTGTTTAGATGTGTATATTTATGCATAATACTCTAAAAATAAAAGTATAAATTGTTGAATATTTTTTAAATCAAACTTTGTAATCATATTGGGTATGTGCAGATCTCTAGGAACTGGTGCTGTCCACTTGCTCACACAACATAAGGATTCCCTAGCTGACAACAGCACAGGACAGGGATAAGCAACCTTAGGCACTCCAGATGTTTTGAACTACACCTCCCATGATGCTTTGCCTGTGTCGATGGCATAGGGAACCCCTTACAGCGCAGAGCATTACAAAGAATATAATCCCTTTTTAGTATCCCTGATGATCCCTCAGTACACCCCATGTTCAAGCAGGCAATCCAATTCCTTAAAAATTCTTGTGTTAGGCTAGCATTAAATTCTTATCTACATATCTTGATAATATATCAAGATACAAAGCACGGAGCTTTGATTTTTTAAATCACATCAACATCTAATTTCACATTTGAATCTTGATAAACATCTGAGTAAAGATTAAATATTTAGGTTTATTTACCAACTTAAGAATTCCCAGGAATTCTGCAAAGTGAAATCAAAGTACATTAAAACTTAAGGACAAAATAGAAAAACTCTAAGCATGGCTGATTTGGAGAATTTTTTTCAGTTCGGCTATTTTAATCTTAAATGTGAAATTCACTTTGAATTCACACTTTCGTGAATAACCCTGTTTGATGTGATTTGATAACTGCTTGTAGAACAAACAACTTAAAAATCAGTGCGTGCACCCTGCTTGGTATCAGGATATATATGGTGTTTGATTGGCAACATGCACATTAAGCTATATAGTAGGGTGAGTGCAGAGCTTTCTTTTTATATAAAATGTACGTGTGCATTATTTTATAAGAGAACGGCCAATGAAAACATAATGCATTAATCCATTAAAAGTGCTTCTAGTCTATATGAAATGTTTTCTCTTTTCATTTCGTTTAGTGTTTCTACATAGGTTTAATTTATTTACATTCGTCTTGGGTAGGGAATTCCGCAGTCCTCTATTGCTTATTTTGTGGAGGTAAGAGCAATTGACAGGGTCCAGTTAGATTCCAGGGGAACTTCACTACTAAATATTTTGTGCAGCTATTCTTCACCAAGGCAACAGCTTACCAACACGATACTTTAAAAAAACAAACATTAAACGTTTTCCTCCCATGCCATTCCCCCCCCCCCCCATGTTATAAATGCATATATATAGATGTATAGATTGTTACTGCCACTGGTTATCTATAGATATGGTTGTGAAGAGGTGAACCGTGTTGTTCTGCATAACAAGAAACCAACCACTCAATGTTTGATTGATGTTAAGTTGCCTTTAACCCCTTAAGGACACATGACGTGTGTGACACGTCATGATTCCCTTTTATTCCAGAAGTTTGGTCCTTAAGGGGTTAAAGTCAAGTCAAGCAGTTAAAAAAAAAAAACAACAACAATTATGACTTGCTTCAGTTAACAATTTCCTTTGCCCAGAAAATAGGAATATATAATGAAGAAAATATTAATTTGACCAAAATCAGCAATTTGAGAATTCACTAAAGGCAAATTCTGATATTTTTTCTGATTGATTCTGAAAAATTAAACTGCATATAGAGTAAAGTAATTTATATTTTAACACCAAATTACAACTGTATTTTGCATTGCCTATATGCATGATGTTTGCAAATGAAATACCAGAAAATGCATAATTTACTATCTAGCTGTAAAAGTAGCGAACTAAAAAAAAAAAAAGTCAGCAAGACCCCCAATGGTACTAGAAAAGGTACAGAAGTATGTCTTCATATATACCTTTATAGTATAAAGTTCAATGTAAGGGTTCATTTAGTGCCAGCTTTCTCCTTCGAAAATCCAAGTGAGCTGACATATTGACTTAAAGGAACACTATAGTCAGGCAATGTAAAACACTGCATTTTTTTTTTTTTTTTTTAGAAACTATGTTTACATTGTAGGGTTAACTCCACCTCTAGTAGCGGTTATATTGATAGCTACATGCAGTCATGTGATGCAGAAGCCCCATAGGAAATCATTGATTCAATGTTTTCCTATGGGTAAGTTTGAATGCGCGTGCGGTGCATGCGAATTAGGTCCTCAATGCACCTCTATAAGGAGCACTGAATTGGATCCCACTGGAGGAGGCCCTGCCCTGCCTCCTTTGTGACAGCGACTATGGAGGAGAGGTGAGCAGGAAACAAGTTAAGTAAAGTTTGATATTAATCCTTTCAGTACTAAAACCGGGGGGAGGGCCACAACTAATAGTACTAGGTAAAGAAACACTATTACACAGATTTCTATTCATAACATTATGGTATTCCTTTAAGCGAGATGAAGAGTTAAAAATCAAGGAAAATAAATCAAGCGGACATCCCATTCCCTCACCTATGTGTATGTGTTTTTGTGTTAAATAACAACACAAGGTGTACTGTGGATGCCAAGTCCCTCCGGCACAAATGCACAGAAGTTTATGCGATTTGTATAGCAATCATAGTTAGCTGTATGATTCCATAAAGCAGTGTGCACACTTGTAAACTCACCAACAGACTACTTTTCATTCATAAAAATATATATTACAAGCAGTCACCTGAAGTGCCAGACTGACAGTTCCTCTAAAATAAAATAGGGAAAAAAGGGCTGAGGCCATAGAAAGTATCTCTGCATAAACCAGACAGAATGGCAGAATCTCCAGATAAAGGTAACGCAATGGGGTGCTGGTGTAGGTAAGATTACTTTCAGATATTTTGTGTTGCAATACACTGCAATATGAGAGCCAACTATTTACAATATAATACAATACAAGTTAATAGTAAGATGAATAATTACCCTTATCTGTTCTTTCATCAAGAAATCTTCCATATAACTGGCAGAAGATTACTGCTAATAAGGCCCTAGCTGGAGAACACCCCGCTAAAACAGTAACACCATAATAAAAGAAATATATACATAAAGTAACAAAACATATTATTTACATAATGACTGTGACAGTTTATAATTTTCTATGTCTACCCCCGAAAGACAGTCAAACACCGGGCTATATAATTTCAAAGATTTTTTTTTATTTATTTTTTTACATACGCCTTTTACTATTTTAAAAAATACCCATTCCAAGAGATATAAAAATGAAAATATTTAAAGTAAAAAAAAAAAGTGTTTCCTTTCACATATGGAAGCAGTTTTTAAGTCAGGTAAGGTCAATCCGTATAGCTTGGTGGTAAAACAATTATTTACTTTTCACACAGCATCTGCTATGGGAAGGTACGTTTGTTAAAATATTACTAGGCATTAGTTTCCAGAATGTTACATTCATTTTTGCTTTATGCATTATTTCCAACAAAAGAAGTGTTGGCTTTTTCTCTAACTAAATTCTGACATTTTTCTTATCAATTTCATAAATAACCAGACAATGTATTGTGACACAGGCTCACAAATGACCATTTCAACAGTAGGTCAGCGCTTATCAACAAACAATTTATGAACAGGCAGCAACCCTAGCAAAGGGAATCCCTCTAAACCCTTCAACAAATCAGAGAAGAACAATACAAAAAAAAGAGATACGGCTGCACCTATTTAACAGAGTATAAGTCCCAAATAAAGTGTTACTGGAGCAGCAGGGGAAGATCAGAGGTCCTTGGGGAGACTCTTCTTCAGAAGAAGATAAATCAGAGTGTTTGTGGATATATGGAGACAAGAAGGAGATAGATAAAAGGGCAACCAATAGTGTAATAAGTCAAATCCAAAGTTAGATATATTAAAATGATGGTAATTCACTCACATTTAAAAGAGCTCCAGTGACACTTTATTTGGGACTTATACTCTGTTAAATATGAGCAGCCCTATCTCTTTGTTGTACTGTTCCACAAATGCCCATGCCTAAGGTGGAGGTAGACATATAAATTATCCAACGCTCTGGGGCTTTGGTACCTGCCAATCCTGCCCAGATATAACGGTTGCTGCCCTGTGAGTAAAGGGTGTGGGTGACGAGGGAGCTGTGTATTTACCGTGTTCTCTCTGCACAGCTCCCTTGCACACTCTGTACTGTGTACAGTGAGATTGTCTGTGTCTGCATGTGAGTATGCTTACTGTATAATTACAAATTTTAATTACAAATTTTACTCTGAAAGGACCAATATTTTATATTGGAAACAGAAATATAATATATATATATATATATATATATATATTTAATCATCTAGGGTGTCAAGACATAGCCTTACATATTACATGCGACAATATATGGCGCAATGACTTATGGGGCTGGCATAGATTGTTATTCCAGGGCTGCTTTGTATCCCCAGTCCGGCCCTTTAGTCACTTGCACGATTCCAGTGCCCAAGTCCCTGACATCCAGCATCAGTTAGGCGACCAAAAGTCTGTTAGCAACCAGAAAGCACCTCTAGTGGCTGTGGACTTCTGAGAGGACTGAGTACTGAGCTGCATATTCCAAACTGCTTTCCCTTGTGTACTACAGAGTGGAATTTAAGTTTGAATAAAGTTTGGAAACTTGGTTAAGTTTGGAAACTTGGCTGGTGGTGAGTTATTTAGATCCCACACACACACGAGGGGCTGTACCCCTTGTGTGTGGATCACTGATTATTTTTATAATCAGGGTATTTTAGTGATCACTTACACACATTGTTTCTATTTTTATGATACGTTATAGATTGTGATACGTGCGTAGACTGTTTTAATGTTTTGCGCACCATTTATTATTATTTCTTATTGAGCACTTGCACTCGAATTAGACTACAGTGCCATCTTGTTCTATTTCTGCTGATAGAGATGTTGTTGACTAACTCCTATCACTCTCATGGGAGTAACAATCTATGCTATCTTGAGTTCTTAAGTCTCTACCAATCCTAAACCACTTCTAAACACAAACAATTCTTAATCTTCTCGTAAAAGGGGCAGGATAAAGAAAAGAAGACAAGACAACTAAAGTCGTCTGAAAATGTTTTGCCAGGGTTGGAAACTGTCAGGGTACCTGAGGCCTCTACCTCTAAGGGAGGTAGAGACTTGGTGGTGTATCCGTCCAGGCGAGCTGTCTCCTCCGTTCCTCGCGGTTCATCCAGTCACTTAAACACCGGCCGCGAGGAATCCACGTCCTTTTCTAGCAGGACGCTCAATACGTGACGTCATGACGCTAGCACGAGCAATCTGTCACTCAAGTGTCCGATATCCAATCGGTACTTTTCAGAGGCGTGATTTCCATCCAGAACCAGGGTATTTAAGCTTACTCCTTACTTCAGCTCATTGCCCTGTCGTGGTTCTAGCTTGTCTAGTCACTCAGTGCTCTGGTATTCTAGTTTGCTCTTTTGGTTTTGACTCGGCTCGTTGTACTACCCTGTTTCTCTGTTATCCCTTGACCCGGCTTGTCTCTCGCTTATCTGTCTTCTCGTTCCCTCGACCTCGGCTTGCCTCTGACTATTCTTTACTCTCGGTACGTTAGTCCGGCCATTCTAAGGCCCGGTATACGTACCTTTCCACTCTTTGTACTCTGCGTGTTGGATCCCTGTCCCGATCCTGACATTACGACAGGGCCAATGGATCCTGCAGGTACAAACAGTCAGCTTGGTTCTTCGGATCCCAGGTTTGACGCCATGGAACATAGGATGGATCAGATGGCTTTGGCACTACAGGCACTTTTGTCTCGTGCTAGTAATCCACCTGAGGAGACACGTACTCCTTCTATCTCTCCTGCAGTCTCAGGTCTAGAGGTAGCCACTGTAGGTGCTTCTTCCCGTATTACCCCACCAGTACGTTATGGCGGGTCACCGGAGAAGTGTCGTGGCTTTCTAAACCAGATTAGCATCCATTTCGAACTACAACCCCGCTCTTATCCTACAGATAGAGCAAAGGTTGGATTTATTATTACTCTGCTCATTGAAAAAGCTTTGAGATGGGCCAATCCTTTATGGGAGAATGATAATCCAATCGTCTATAATTATAATGCCTTTGTAGCTGCGTTTAGAAGAACTTTTGACCCTCCTGGCAGAAAGGTCAATGCAGCTAGATTAATGTTGCGCCTTAAACAGGACAATCGAACACTTGTGGATTATGCACTAGAGTTCAGATCCTTGGCGGCAGAAGTTAAGTGGAACGAACAGGCTTATATAGATGTGTTTCTGAATGGGTTATCAGATGTAATTCTTGACGAGGTCGCTACTAGAGAACTCCCTGAAAATTTGGAGGATTTAATTTCTTTTATATCTCGTATTGATGAACGCTTAAGAGAGAGGCAGAACACTCGAGATAGGACCCGTAGACCCTCCTTTAAACTAGCGCCTACCTTTCAAATCTCTGAGTTCGAAGACTGAACCTATGCAGATAGGCAGTACTCATCTCACTGAAAGGGAGAGACAGTACAGGAGAAGGGAGGGTTTATGTATGTATTGTGGAGTCAGGGGTCATTTACGCCTTAATTGTCCCAATCGTTCGGGAAACGCTCGCACCTAAGTTCCTCTAGAGGACAGGCCTTGGGTGTTTCTACTTTGTCCTCTATTCACAACTACAAGGAGCTCAGGCTTGTGTTACCCGTTTCTTTAAAGTGGGAGAAGGGAGTAGTTAAGACTATGGCACTAATCGATTCTGGAGCTGCTGAGAGCTTTATAGATCAGGGTTTTGCTGCCAAGCATGCTATTCCATCCCAGTTAAAAGAGACACCTCTGGCTGTTGAGGCCATCGATGGTAGACCGTTACTTGAGCCTGTTATTTTTCATGAGACCATACCGATTAACTTGACTGTTGGCATCCTGCATAAAGAGGATATATCCTTGATGCTCATTTCTTCTCCGTCTATTCCCATAGTTCTGGGGTACTCCTGGCTGAGGAGACACAACCCTATTATTAATTGGGAATCAGGGGAGATAGTTTCATGGGGAGAGAATTGTCAAGAAAAATGCTTGCGGAAGGTCTTACCTCTTGGATTAACTAATACATCGAATACCTCTGACAATCCTACAGAGACACAAATTCCGCCTCAGTATCTAGATTTAAAGGCAGTATTTGACAAAAAGAAAGCCGATACCTTACCCCCACACAGGTCCTTTGATTGCAAAATTAACCTACTCCCTGGTACCATGCCTCCCAGAGGTCATGTATACCCATTATCTATAAAGGAGAACTCAGTCCTAGAGGAATATATTCACGAGAATTTAGACAAGGGATTCATCAGGAGGTCCTCCTCCCCTGCCGGGGCTGGATTTTTTTTTGTTAAAAAGAAAGATGGTTCTTTGAGACCTTGTATTGATTATCGAGGCCTGAATAAGATAACCATTAAAAATGCCTACCCGATTCCCTTGATCACCGAACTCTTCGATCGTTTGAAGGGCTCTACAATTTTCACCAAGTTAGACCTCAGAGGGGCATATAACTTGGTGAGAATCCAGCAGGGACATGAGTGGATGACGGCATTCAATACTCGATATGGCCACTATGAATATACCGTCATGCCTTTTGGGTTATGCAATGCACCAGCAGTATTCCAAGATCTGATTAATGAGGTTCTTAGGGAATTTCAGCAAGAGTGCGTCATTGTATACCTAGATGATATACTCATTCATTCTAGTGACATTGAGATTCATCACAAACAAGTCAGGAGGGTTTTGCACAAGCTTCTCCAGCATGGCTTGTACTGCAAGTTGGAGAAATGTAGCTTTGATCAAACCCAGGTAACCTTTCTCGGCTATGTGATCTCTGGGGAGGGATTTAAGATGGATCCGGATAAGCTCCAATCCATTCTAGAGTGGCCTTTACCCACAGGTCTTAAAGCCATACAGAGATTTATTGGTTTTTCCAATTATTATAGGCGCTTTATTAAGGGCTATTCTTCCATTATTGCACCTATCACTAACATGACCAAACAGGGGGCTGACACTAAGAATTGGACTACTGAAGCTCTCCTTGCGTTCAAGACTCTCAAGGAGCTTTTCGCTTCCGCTCCAATTTTAGTTCACCCTGACACTTCTCTGCCATTTTTGCTCGAGGTAGACGCATCAGAGACTGGTTTAGGTGCTGTTCTATCTCAAAGGTTGGGTGTTGATAAACCATTACATCCATGTGGATTTTTCTCTAAAAAATTGACCGGTACTGAAAGCAGGTATGACATTGGTGACAGAGAATTACTAGCGGTTATCAAGGCTTTGAAAGAATGGAGACATTTATTGGAAGGTACATTACATCCTGTTACCATCCTGACAGACCACAAAAACTTGTCTTATATCGGAGAGGCCAAGCGTCTGTCCTCCAGGCAGGCTCGTTGGTCGTTGTTTCTTACCCATTTCAATTACGTTCTGACTTACAGACCTGGGTCAAAGAATTCTAAAGCCGATGCGCTATCTCGCCAATATGAACCCTCTGCTTCAGTTGAACCACTTTTGTCTTCCATTGTACCCAAATGCAATATTATTGCTAATACCAGTCTCAAAATTCATTCCCCGCTACTTGACCAGATCTTGAAGTCACAACATCTAGCTCCCGGAAACACTCCTGAAGGAAGAAACTTTGTTCCTCCTGAACTTCAACTGGAGCTCTTACAATGTTTTCATGAAAGTAAAATAGCTGGTCATCCTGGTATTCGCAAGACGTACTCTCTGATATCCAAGGATTTCTGGTGGCCTTCACTTCGTAAGGATATTGAGGAGTTCGTCGCAGCTTGTGAGACTTGTGCCAAGACTAAACTATCTCATGCATCCCCATGTGGCCTGTTACACCCCTTGGACATTCCTGAGAAACCTTGGTCCTGTTTGTCCATTGACTTTATCGTTGATTTGCCTGCTTCCAAAAGACAGACTGTTATTCTCACGGTGGTGGATAGATTTACCAAGATGGCCCATTTCGTGCCATTACCTAAACTTCCGACTTCCCCTGAATTGGCGGAGATTTTTGCGAGAGAAGTTTTTCGCCTACATGGGATTCCTTCAGAGATTGTTTCTGATAGAGGTTCTCAATTTGTCTCACGTTTCTGGAGATCCTTTTGTTCTCAAATGGGCATCAAATTGAACTTTTCCTCTGCCTATCACCCTCAGTCTAACGGAGCTGCTGAACGTACTAATCAAAAGATCGAACAGTATCTGCGTTGCTTTGTTTCCGAACACCAGGACGATTGGGTCGGTCTGATTCCTTGGGCGGAGTTCGCACACAATAACCTTGTTTGCGATTCAACTCGCTCTAGCCCTTTCTTCATGAACTATGGCTTTCATCCTTCGATTTTTCCTTCGGTTTCCTCTTCTCAGGGGATACCGTCGGTTGATGATCATGTCGCCAACCTGAAGAAATTATGGGATCAAACTCGACAAATTCTATTACATAGTTCCTCGCTGTTCAAGAAACACGCTGACAAACATAGAAGAGCGGCTCCTGTTTTTGTTCCTGGGGATAGGGTATGGTTGAGTACTAAGAATATTCGCCTAAAAGTTCCGTCCATGAAATTTGCTCCTCGTTACATAGGTCCTTACAGGGTTCTCACTCGTATCAATCCGGTTGCGTATCGCCTTGCTCTGCCACCTGCCTTACGCATTCCTAACTCTTTTCATGTCTCCTTGTTGAAACCCCTCATTTGCAACAAATTCTCCTCTAAGGTCTCCTCGCCTCGTCCTGTTCAGGTGGAGGGTCGGGAGGAGTACGAGGTCAGCTCCATCATTGACTCCAGAATTTCAAGGGGAAAATTGCAATATCTGGTCAACTGGAGGGGATATGGTCCTGAGGAGAGGAGTTGGGTACCTCAGGAGGACGTCCATGCTTCTCGCCTTCGCAGAGCATTTCACCTTCGCTTCCCATCTCGCCCCGGTTCATTCCGCCCGGTGGGCGTATCTGAGAGGGGGGGTACTGTCAGGGTACCTGAGGCCTCTACCTCTAAGGGAGGTAGAGACTTGGTGGTGTATCCGTCCAGGCGAGCTGTCTCCTCCGTTCCTCGCGGTTCATCCAGTCACTTAAACACCGGCCGCGAGGAATCCACGTCCTTTTCTAGCAGGACGCTCAATACGTGACGTCATGACGCTAGCACGAGCAATCTGTCACTCAAGTGTCCGATATCCAATCGGTACTTTTCAGAGGCGTGATTTCCATCCAGAACCAGGGTATTTAAGCTTACTCCTTACTTCAGCTCATTGCCCTGTCGTGGTTCTAGCTTGTCTAGTCACTCAGTGCTCTGGTATTCTAGTTTGCTCTTTTGGTTTTGACTCGGCTCGTTGTACTACCCTGTTTCTCTGTTATCCCTTGACCCGGCTTGTCTCTCGCTTATCTGTCTTCTCGTTCCCTCGACCTGCCTCTGACTATTCTTTACTCTCGGTACGTTAGTCCGGCCATTCTAAGGCCCGGTATACGTACCTTTCCACTCTTTGTACTCTGCGTGTTGGATCCCTGTCCCGATCCTGACAGAAACATACTTGTGATTGTTAAACAAATGATACAGTAGATTTAGTCAGATAGAATCATACAATTAAAAATATGCTTTCATCTTGTCTTGATGTATGCTTTCCTGCCAGAGAAGAATTTTGTCTCATTCATTACAAACACCTCCATATCTCGGAGGCATGCTCACAGCACATAACACTTAGGCCTTACATTTTTTTCAAACTTGGCCATAATTCCACACTCAGGCTGTTAGTTGGAAACGTTTCTCTGTGTTCTTGCAAATTGCACTGACAGATTTGTGTTTTGTTTGTTGAATGTAATACAATAACATAAAGGTGATATTGGTGAGGCTTGCTGGAGCGTGTGTTCCCTGTACCTAAAGGAACAAAGCCCCCCCCCCCAAAAAAAAAAATCAGCGCTGAAGAGGGCATGCGTAACTGCACAGGATGAGATAACAGTGTATATCCATGTATAACGGGTCACAATGGCTCCCAAGGAGAAGTTTTAGAAATTGCATAAAAAGAAGAAGGTGCTCCTCGGCACATAATTTCTACATTAATTTTCGCTGTTAGTGTCACCGACAATCATATAAAATCAAGAAAAAAAGTCAGAGAAACATGGTTGGCAAAATGTCTCATACTGCAGCGTTCAGCAAAACATACTGAATTTCCAATTTTAAGGAAGAAACATCACGTAAAAACAACTCAACAGCATAGCGGTCGCCACAAAAGAACACCGAATAGGATCGCCATATTCTGAAGAGCATAAATACTGCCTAGCGTCAGTTTACAACCCTATACAGAGAGTGTCAAACTGCATCTGGAAGCACCGTCAGTTCACAGTCATTGGTCTCTGAAACCACAGAAACAATTATCCAAGTCATGATTCTTGCTCTCCATCTTGTCATTCAATGGACAACTATTTTATTTTATTTCTTATTTATTGCATGCATTGAAATTCGCCAGATTGGTTATGTTGCCTTTGAGACCGTATGGTAGCCTAGGAATGAAAATGAACCCCATGACGGCATACCATTTGCAAATAGTTCCTGGCGAACATAGCGTGTTCGCGTTCGCCACGGATGGCGAACATATGCGATGTTCGGTCCGCCCCCTATTCGTAATCATTGAGTAAACTTTGACCCTGTACCTCACAGTCAGCAGACACATTCCAGCCAATCAGCAGCAGACCCTCCCTCCTCCTAGACAGCATACAATTTAGATTAATTCTGAAGCTGCATTCATTTTTTTTTGTGTTTGTGTTTATTATACATTATCCTCCATAGCCAGTAACCTGTGTTCATTATACATTATCCCCCATAGCCAGTAACCTGTGTTTATTATACATTATCCCCCCATAGCCAGTAACCTGTGTTTATTATACATTATCCTCCCATAGCCAGTAACCTGTGTTTATTATACATTATCCCCCCATAGCCAGTAACCTGTGTTTATTATACATTATCCCCCATAGCCAGTAACCTGTGTTTATTAAACATTATCCTCCCATAGCCAGTAACCTGTGTTTATTATACATTATCCCTCCCATAGCCAGCAACCTGTGCTTATTATACATTATCTCCCCCATAGCCAGTAACCTGTGTTCATTATACATTATCCCCCATAGCCAGTAACCTGTGTTTATTATACATTATCCCCCCATAGCCAGTAACCTGTGTTTATTATACATTATCCTCCCATAGCCAGTAACCTGTGTTTATTATACATTATCCTCCCATAGCCAGTAACCTGTGTTTATTATACATTATCCCTCCCATAGCCAGTAACCTGTGTTTATTATACATTATCCCCCCCATCGCCAGTAACCTGTGTTTATTATACATTATCCTCCCATAGCCAGTAACCTCTGTTTATTATACATTATCCCTCCCATAGCCAGTAACCTGTGTTTATTATACATTATCCCCCATAGTCATTTATCGTTGGACCCAAGGCCGGCGCGTCCATAAGGCGGCACAGGCGGCCGCCTTAGGGCGCACGGGCTCTGGGGGCGCAATATTTCAGTGGCCGACAGGAGGGAAGCTCTCCCTCCTGCCGCCCACCATCTGGACCCCGGCGCGGCAGTCCTGTGATGTGATAAGGCGCGGCGAGGGAGCGCTAATCTCACCGCTCTGCTCCCTCGCGCGCTTTCTACTGATGCCGTGGGAGCCGGAATATGACGTCATATTCCGGCTCCCGCGGTATCGGCAGACAGCCTGCGAGCGAGCAGAGCGGTGAGATTAGAGCTCCCTCGCCGCGTCTGATCACAGCACTGCCGCACGCCGCCCAGCAGCCCCACTGGACCACAGGGAATGATCCATCATCCACACCAGCTCTCCAGGTAGGGAGGCTGGGTGGAAAATCTTTATTTATTAAAATAATTAGTGAATGTATGTCATGTGTCTGTGTGTGAGTGTCTGTGAGTGACAGTGTGTGTGTCTGTGAGTGACAGTGTGTCTGTGAGTGACAGCGTGTGTGTCTGTGAGTGACAGCGTGTGTGTCTGTGAGTGACAGTGGTGTTCAGCGCTTACACCATGGATCTAAAATCGGACACTTATTTGCACGAACACCGCTGAGCCGTCCACCGCCTGGTCGTACTTATTCGTACAGATCTAACGAATACATGTTCATCGGGTACTTTTGTTATGTGAATGTTTTAACCCAGATAGCTATGCCCTGGAGCCTATTCGTGTAATTAAAGACTTTGGCTCCATGGCAATTGAACTGTGTGAATAGGATCTGAGCGCTATTCGGTAGTTTTGTGCGCTCAGATCCCAGCTATCTTGGGATGTGTGACATGTCTGTGTTTTATGTATAAAATATGACTTTGTGTATTTTAAAGTGTTTTTATGTTTTTGTGCTCACCATGTGCATAATGGCGATTTGCCTTTGTCCTGGGAGATAATTGAATTACTTCTCAATTATCTCCAGGGCAGAGGAGAGGAAGCCAGGATGCATTGTGGGAAAGTATTGTGACTGTATGTCCTAAATTGATACCTGTCTGTCTTTTGTTACAGTCTCCCATTTGGTCCCCTAGGGGAGTGTCCACCAAGTGGGAGACCTGCATAAATACTGGGCGGGTAGCCCATAATAAACCAGACCACTGCTTGACCCTCAACACGGAGCCTTGTCTCGTCTTTGGGGGGATTCACTGTATGCTCATAGAGACTGATTGCCAGGAGTGTAAGCCGCTTGGGAGCTTTTCCTGTTCGTCTGCTAGCAGCTATTCGTGAGGTTCCGGTTCGGGAGTTTGGAGTGCTACCTTATTCCCTTGTATGCAGTTCGGGAGTGTGACGAAATGCCTTTTGTCACTGGGTTTATTGGTGACAAGCTGCCCTTTACCCCTGGCTGTTGGAGGAGCCTGATTGCCAGCCTCTTACCTGTTGACTATGGTCCCTGGGAGATTTGGCCCTTCAGGTGCAACATTTGGGCATATTGGATATGTATGGTGCTGCTGCTGGCCCTTTAAAAACCATCCGTGGACATATTATGACTTTTAGGAACAATGTCCCTTTAAGACTGTGTAGCAGATTGCATTCAGGCTGTCTTCAATATTATGTATGCTATTATGTGT
Source organism: Pelobates fuscus (assembly GCF_036172605.1). Taxonomy (NCBI): domain Eukaryota; kingdom Metazoa; phylum Chordata; class Amphibia; order Anura; family Pelobatidae; genus Pelobates; species Pelobates fuscus. The sequence continues at coordinate 104,358,634 of NC_086318.1, read as the reverse complement.
TCGGTAAATTGTAAATGTGTAGGTTCTATGTGATAAATGTAACAGTATGTATTTTTATGTCTTTTATTGTCCTTTGTCTGCCATGTGGCTAATGGAGTTTTGCCTCTGACCTTGGAGATAATTGGATTACTTCCCAATTATCTCCAGGATAGAGACTCTGTGGAACTTGTTTTGGGAAGAAAAACCATGCTTCATTTGGTCACAAAGGACTTTCCCTTAACTTTTGAACCACTGGTCTGATTCGTGCCATTTTTTAATATGTTGTTCCCCTGAATGGATTGATTGTGAATATGTAAGATTGTTTTTATGGAGATTGGATGTATGGTTTTAGAGTTATGAAAGTTGGGTAAAAAGTATGTTTTAACTGTATGTGTAATTGGGTTACCTCCCAGGATAAGGGGAGGGAATCTGTGGGTTGTAACTGAGATGTTATTGGCTGTTTTATACCTCCCTGTGGGCGGTCCTGTATTGGCAAAGATTGTAATAAAAACCAGACTGGGTGTGCCAGCACCTCAGATCATCTTGTACCTTCATGAAGTTTCGGCTCATGTTTGGGGGATTGGAGAACTACACTCTGGGGATTGCTATAATCACTATACTCCCCAGGGTATAATCGCTGAGCTCTGCTAAGAGCTTGTTCCTGTTCCTGCTCTCTGGAATTCGGAGAGGTCCATCTACTGGAAGCTGGACCCTGGTCTTGGGTCCAGAGTGGGTGGAGTCGGTGAGACCCCAACCGAGCTGCGGCGGCTCGTGGGGTCTGCAGTGGTTATGGTGTCAGGCAGAGTGCTTGGAGACCTCGGAAAGCACTAGGAGCATCCGTCAGCGGAGGGTACCCGGTCGGGGTGCCAGCGATTCCGTTACAGGGAGTTTGGTGCATTCACTTGTATTCAATTCGGGAGTTTGGTGTTTTACTGAAGCTGCCTCTATATCTGAAAGGGGAATATCGCCTAAACGGATTTTAACCCCTTGTCTGCTGAAACGGTCCGTTACAGTGATCATGATTTTTAGCGATATACAATATTTTTAAGGTGATCCCAGTGCCACCACTCATATCTGGTGTCACAATAGCTTGCATTTAAAAAACAACAAAAACTTTTTTGACTGTAATATAATAGCAGTCAGTTTCCTTCACACGTGTGTGTTTCAGGGCCTGCCAGGGCACAGTGTCACACCAGTGCAACTCATATCTGGTGTAACAGTAGTGTACATTTAAAAAAAAAAATACAGGGGGCTTGTTGTCACCTTTCGGGGACCCTTGGTGTTGTACGTGGCTGGGTGGAGGAAGAGACCTTCAATGACATCAGTGAGGACAAGGAACGGGACATGGCTAGCTTGGTATCCAACCTTGTGCAAATGGGTAGTTTGCGGTTGTGCAAATGGACTGTTTGCGGTTGTTTGCGGTGCGTTAAACGGGGAGTCTGGTCTGTCACTGTGAAGCGGGTGTAACCCTTAAACTACCTGATCGATACAACATCATACCTGATGTTTTAAAGCACGTTATTCCAAACAATTTAGGAATGTTAGGTGATTTATGCCCTTTATGGATTAAAAGCAGACTCTGCATCAACTATGTAATTTTCCATGGGAGTTTTGCCATGGATCCCCCTCCGGCATGCCACAGTCCAGGTGTTAGTCCCCTTGAAACAACTTTTCCATCACTATTGTGGCCAGAAAGAGTCCCTGTGGGTTTTAAAATTTGCCTGCCTATTGAAGTCTATGGCGGTTTGCCCGTTCGCGAAATTTGTGGAAGTTCGCGTTCGCGTACGGAAAATTTAATGTTCGCGACATCACTACCCCTGGGACACTTTGCCAGTTAAAAACACTATTTGGACTTATTTGTGTTTAAAGACTGTTCTGACCCTTACCTCCTCCTCAATCTCTATATCAGCACTTGCTAAACTTAAACCCCATGGCGATTTGACTGTGTTTGTGATATCTGAGCGCTGTTCGGATATATTGAGCGCTCAGATCCAAGCTATCTGGGGATAGGTTGAATGTGGGGGTTCTGTTCAGGATGATAGGAATTATGTATTTTTGTGTATTTTTGCTTTTGTTGTGAATGGAGATGTTTTCTGTACCTGGAGATAATTGGCTTACCACAACCAAGCCATGCTTGCAGTCGGTCAAAAAGGACTTCCACCTAACTTTTGAACCACCGGACCAATTTGTATGATTTCGACATATGTTTGTATACTGCGTATGCTGGTTCAGAATATGTAAGTTTTATGAATATTGTGTAAAACCATATATTTTCCTGCCTGTGATAATTACGTTACCCATTGTGTTCAGTAATTATATCAGAGCCAGAGGGGAGAATTTTGCAGTAATGAATGGGAGTGTCAGACATCGTTATATTGTTTTGATTGGTTTGTGTCCTTTGTATGCCTGTGTACCATCAGGTCCAGGGGGTGTGCCTCTGGCCTGGGGAATTGTATAAATTGTGAGTGCTTGCTTCCATTAAACAGAACTACTTGACCCTTTCTTGAAGCTTTGGCTCATGCTTGGGGATGGGATAACTATACTATGGGGATTGCTATATTCACACTATACTCCCCAGGGTAAGCTCTTGTAAGAGCTGTTCTTGTTCCTGCTACGCTCTCTGGGAGAAGAGAGGCCTGCCCACTGGAAGCTGGATCCTGGCATTGGATCCAGGGTGGGTGAAAGACGGCGAGACCCCAGCGCAGCTGCATCGCTGGAAGTGGGGTCTGCAGTGCTGATGATGTCGGTTGGAGTGCTTGGAGTCCTCGGCAAGCGCTAGGAGCATCGATTGGCGGAGGTACTCGGTTGGAGTGCAAGCGTTCCGTCACATTTGGTGGCAGCGGCGGGATGGCGTCCTAGTGCGAGGAGAAGCAGCTCGGAGACACCGGTAACGTTACGGTTACGGATCTATAATTGAGGGCAATGCTAGCACTCGTGCAGCTCCCCTATCTACAGAGGAACTCGGGAGAATGGAAGGAGCTAGCACCCGTGCAGCGTTACCATGTGAGGAGGAGTTTCTCTGGAGGTTGCAGCAACACTTGGCCCAACAGGATGGGCCTGTATCAGAGGAGGGCATACTGGACTGGAGTGATGCCACTCGGAAGGAGCTGTGGTATGAGGCCTTAGAGGAGGTACAGTGACGGCGGAGAGAGAGCCTTCCCAGTGAAGAACAGCGGTTCCAGATACTCGTAGCCCTGCAGAAACCATTCCTAGGAGAGCAACCCCTGGATGAGTGGGTGACGGTACTGTGGGACCTGATTTGGAAGGAGTTGTGGCTGGACGAAGTTTACCGGGCACTAAAGTGGTACGCCACCCAGCGCAACCCTTGGATGGCTGACAACCATATGCTGGGAGGAGAGGACTATAATGGCCTGGGCTTACTATGGGAGGCCTTTGAGGAGGGCAATGACTTTGGATGTCCAGCAGAATGTCTGCTCTGGGACATCTACGACATCAGGGAAGCTCTACTGGAGCTTCCCAGAGCGGACGACCTGGGGCCAAACCTGATTCATCTGGTCACAATGGAATGGGAGCTGGAGCAGAGCTACCAACATCTGTTCAGCTTAGCACAGCAACCAAGTATACTACCAGGAGCAGGGGCAGTCAGTCCTACTCCCCAGCAGCAGTGCATCTCACAGGGAGAGGAGACAACCGGTCTCCCTCCCTAGCGGCGGCCCAAGGTACCCGAGGTAGCGGACCTCATAGACTGGTCCTGGGAGGACCCCCAAATGGCAGGTGGAGATGGGATGAGGTCTCTCTACCGGCCCTACAGGGATCTGGCCCAGATCTCCAGCGGCAGCTTGATTTACAGGGAGAGGAGACAACCGGTCTCCCTCCCCAGCGGCAGTCTGAGTTCCAGGAGGAGGTGATGGTCGATCCCTCCACCGTACAGCAACCAGCGTCCTGGGGAGTGGAGGCAACCGGCCTCACCCTCCAACAGCAGCCTGAGAAACCCAGAGTAGGGACAGTCGGTCCTACTCCCCAGTGGCAGTTCATCTCACAGGGAGAGGAGACAACCGGTCTCTCTCCCCAGCGGCGACCTGAGTTCCAGGAGGAGGAGATGGTCAATCCCTCCGCCCTACAGCAACCAGCGCCCTGGAGGTGGAGGCAACCAGCCTCCCTCTCCAACAACAGCCAGAGATACCAGGAGAGGGTACACCTGGTTTCTAAGCTCAACGACAGGGAGAAAACAACTCTAACCCCACTGGCGCAGATGGGACCGCGGTCTCTGTGCCAGTCGTACAGGGATGCTGGACGGCCGGTCCAGATCCCCAACCATCCCCGCAGGGATACCAGGAGGAGGAGGTAAGCGAGCACTTCCCTCCCCAGCTACATCCCAACCGGGTCCTGGGGGCAGTGGATGAGCCTGTGATACCCACTGACCCCCTTCCAGCAGAAGAGTTGGCATCCAGGCAGAGCGCTGTTAGCCTCTGCCCTCCCTTTTTCCCTTGCCCAGAGCCTGACTTTCTGCAGGCTACCCCAGCGGAAGAGCTAGCAGCAGGGCAGAGCACCGCTGGCCTCTGCCCCCCCAAGTACCCCCAGCTGTTTTCCTAGCTGCACCAGGGAGACCTAGGGTGCTGAACTGTCCCGCTACAACCTGGGACCTACAGGCCATCATGGTTTATTATGGGGGGGCTACTCTGCTAAATTTTCCTTTGTGGGTGGGCTGCCCGACTAACCTAGGTACTGACCGACAGAAGGTCAGGTACCTGTTTAGTCTTCCCCCCATAGGGAAGATGTGTGACGAAGTGCCCTTCGCCACTTGTGCCTGGAGAGGACTAATTGCCGGCCTCTTGCCATGTGATTATGGCCCCAGGGAGCAGGGCCATTTGAAGGAATTTGGGGGCCCCAAGCAAAATGGCCCCTCAACGCACGCAAAGCCTACAGGAACCACAACATAGCCATACAGTTTAAGTTCACCCACACTTTATTTAAATAAAAAAGGTTTACAGTGCAAATACTGCTGTTGCATATACTGTGCATAAATAAAAAATGTTTACAGTGCAAATACTGCTGTTGCATATAATGTGCATATTTTCAACAATTGAACATTTGCAAAAAACACCACTGTACCATAAAATCAAATATACATTAAAGTGCACAATAACTAAATCCAACATACTTAAAACACACACACTCACATTAACATTTTTCAGTTCTCACAAACTCCTTAAACTCACAAACTCTTACTCCTTCCCCCCTCCCTATGTTCTTCTTACTACCCCCCCTCCGTGTCCTTCTTACTCCCCCAGTGTCCATCTTACACCCCTCCCCGTGTCCTTCTTACTCCCCCCTCCCCCTCCCTGTGTCCTTCTTACTCCCCCTCCCTGTGTCCTTCTTACTCCCCCTCCCTGTGTCCTTCTTACTCCCCTCCCCCGTGTCCTTCTTACTCCCCCTCCCTCTCCCTGTGTCCTTCTTACTCCCCTCCCCCCTCCCTATGTTCTTTTTACTCCCCCATCCCCATGTTTTTTTTCTCCCCCCTCCCCCTCCCTATGTTTTTTTTACTCCCCCCATGTTTTTTTTACTCCCCCATATGTTTTTTTACTCCCCTCCTATGTTCTTTTTACCCCCTGCCTCCCTCCCTATGTTCTTTTTACTCCCCCCCTATGTTCTTCTCAGTTCTCACCTCCCCTTCCTTGTAGCGTGGCCGAGCTCCTCTTCCTCCTGGCTGTCAATTCGTCCGGGTACCGTGCGGTAACAGGAGATTCACTTTCCTGTTCCCAGCCGGACTGAAAGGAAGTGAGCACTCAGTGCACTTTTTTACTTTAGTACTTTGCCACAGGTAATATTTATTTTCTATTTATTTATTTATTATTTATCTGATGTCTGAATCTACCATAGAGGTAACTAGGATATTCTCTCAATTATATGGCTTTATCTATAGCATCTATAACAGCTAGGAAAGCATTATGGTTCTGTTTCTGTGATGATGACTCATCCTTCATGTCTGCCCTCTACACCATTCTTTTGAAGGGGAGGTGCTGTTTGGGAAAGCTTTGGATGAATCCACTGAAAAGGCGATTGAGGGCTGCAAGGTATTTGTACCTAAGGACTGAAGTTCCAAGAATCCCAGCACCTCATAGTCAGACTGGAGAACCTCCAGTGACCAGCATTTCTGAGATACATGGAGCTACTGACCCTGCAGGGAATACTCCAGAGGTAACTCATGGCAGTTGGTAAACCTGCCTTTCAAGGTTCTAATAAGAAGTCATTTTGCTCTTCAGCAATGAACGTGTCTCCTCCAGTACTAGGAGCCTCATTTTTCTGATCAGACATGCCTGGGCTCGTCACATTCTGGAGACTTGGGTGGTATCCATAGTCCAGATTTATATAGACTGGAGTTTTTTCTTCAGACACAGGATAACAAGAGAATTAAGACACATGAATCAAAAGGTAAAGCCTTCTGGACGAAGAGGTAATTTCTTAGGTCCCATAACAAGAGCAGTTCCAGGGACAATATTCGCCTCTCGTCTGGTGCTAAAAGAAAAAGCACATGGAAGCCTACACTGGACCTAAGAAGGGCCAACAAAAGGCTGAATGTCAGAGTCTTCGAGATGGAGTCAATCAGATCCATATCTCAAGCAATTTGGAAGGATAATTTCCTTATCTCTATATATCTCAAGGATACGTACTATCATTCCAATCGGCTTAGATCTTCAGTATTATCTCTGAAGAGAACTTCCAATTTAGTGCCCTACCATTTGGCCTCACTGCAGCCCCAAGAATCTTTTATGTGCTTAAAGTGATATTGAGAGTCCAGAACACCACCTGGCCACATCGACTCTAGATTCCTATGATGAATAGATGATTCTGGAACCTCCAAGGGAAATTCCAGTACGTCCAGACCTATAACAAGGTCCCTTGACACACATAGATCCTCAAGTTCTGGTGTTGATGTGGGAGTCCCTATAAGTATGGGCATTCCTGAGATGGTCATTGAGATCCTCTTACCGTCCTATAAATACTTCACAAAACTTGGCATGCATTTGTCTGTTGGAATTACTCGTCAATCAGGCCTAGAAAGGGTCTGAGTTATAACACTCCAGAGGAGCACATATCTGCACTTTCCACATAGATGGGTGCCCATTGAACATTGGAGCCCTTGGTGCTTTGCTTCATGTAAGCATTGATTGATCTCAAGCCTACACTAAGTGTGGTGAAGCCAATAGGTGACATACCACTGGTCTCACAGGCTCTGACTGAACCATTATTCAAACTTCTAGCAAGAGCTTCCATGGTGGTAGCACAGAAAGTGCTGGTGGCTGGTACCTCAGCAAGGAGAATGTGTGAACTCCAGGCTTGGTCCTGTGAATCCCCATTCACTAATTTTCAACAGGTTATGGTTGTCTTGCCTTTAACACCTGAGATTCTGCCTAGGATGAATGCTTATTAAGGTAATTTTCTACCTGTACTGAAGGGTGGGTACCCATTGAGCATTTATGCCCCTGGTGCTTTGCTTCACATAAGCAGCAATTGAGCTCAAGCCTCCACTGAGGGTGTTGAAGCCAATATGTGACGTACTACTGGTCTCACGGGCTCTGACTAAACCATCATTTGAACCTCTAGCAGGAGCTTCCATGGTTGTAGCACAGAAAGTGCTGTTGCTGGTGGCTAGTACCTCAGCAAGGTGAATGTGTGAACTCCAGGCTTGATCCTATGAACCCCATTCACTAATTTTCAACAGGATATGGTTGTCTTGGATTTTGCATCTGACATCAGGCCTAAGAGGAAAGTTTTTTAATGCCATTCTGTACCTGTGCCGGAGGGTAGCAGGGCACTTTCCACTCATGCTGTTGCAGCATCGTGGGCTTTCTATGGCAATGGTTTCTGCTGACACTTTTTGTAAAGCTAGCATTTAAACCTCTTTAGATACGTTTGTCCGGCATTTCATACTGTTCGTTAAAACAGTCAATGATGCACAATTTGAACCTCAAGTACTCAGTTCATTCTTCTATCTATGTTGAATTGTTCTGATTATTTGATTGCCAATTATTTACGTTTCTGTCCCTCCCTTTGTAAGCTTGGGTATTCCCCATGTGTATATGCTGCCATGATTAGCCAGGAAAGTGGAAAATGTATTCATACTTACCATAATTTTCTTTTCCTGGCTATTATTTATGGCAGCATAGAGTACCCACCCATTAATGTATCTTTATCTACTGTAGAGCTTAGGAATGGAGCTTCCTTTTAAAACCTTTGGTGTTTTTCCTGTCCCATCGGCGGTAAGGGACGGAGCTAACCCATGTGTATATGCTGCCATGAATAATAGCCAGGAAAAGAAAATTACGGTAAGTATGAAAATATTTTCCACTATATAGATATATATATTATTTTGTTTGAAGTGTATTTTGATATCTATATATATATATAATTAAAATCACAATACATTAATATTACAATACAGTTAGAACAAAATAACATATATATATATATATATATATTATTTTTTAAAGTAGATTATATATATATATAAATATATATAATTATGTATATATGTTTAATCAATATCATTCTACGTGTATTTTGATAATATATATGTATATATATTAAAATATATTAATTAAAATGCACTTAGACAGTGTATGTGTGTGTGTGTATATATATATTTAGATCATAAAATTAAATATATATATATGATCTAAGTATATATTTCATTTTAAACTGTGTTTTTGTAGCGGTACTTACCTTATCCGGGGGCCGGACGCGGTCCTCTCTTCAAGCCGCGCGCGGTCCTGCGGCTGCACGAGCCGCGCGCGGCTTGTCCGACTGTTCAGACAGGAAGGCGGGCAGTGACCGCGAGAAGCGGTCACGTGTCCCGCCTGCAGCTAAGAGCGCGCCGCGAATCTCGGGCGCGCTCTTAAAGAGACAGTGGGAGCCTAAATTGCAAAAAGGCTCCCATTGGCTCCTGTCATGCCAATCACCCCATACACTTACCTGTTGGGGGAGTGGAAGTGACAGGAGCCAATCACATTAGTTTGAAGGCTACTTATACTTACCCTTTTCCCTTAGTTCGTTGCCCTATCGTGGTTTCTGCTACAGTTCCCTTTAGTGCTTGTTGTGTTCAGTTGTGTTTCTCCGTATTTGACCTTGGCTTTGTATTCTGACTTCGTTTTCGCTTTATCCTATTCTGTACTGTTTGCCGGCTTGCTGATTACTGTGTACCAGTCCCCGGCTAGTTTTCGTTTACGCTGTCTCTTTGTGCCCTTGACCTCGGATCGTTCCTGACTCTGTCTTATCCTATTACGTCGAGTCCGGCCACTCTAAGGTCCGGTAGACGTATCTCTCCTCTGTACTGTCTTCTGTTAGGCTGGATCCTGCGTGTAGGGGTATATACTCGTTACATTACGATAGGGCCATGGACCCCGCAGATTTAGCTCAACAGATGGCGACCCATGAGGCTAGATTTGTAGAGCAGGATCACCGTATGGATCAAATAGCTCAGGCTCTCCAGACGCTCTTAGCTAGAACCATTCCAGCAACCGCACCTAACCCTCCTGCACCCCTGCTTCCTGAAGTATCGACTATGCCTAACGCTACAGCACATTTAACGCCTCCTCCTAGGTATGGAGGGGATTCTAAGACATGCAGAGGGTTCATTAACCAAATAGAGTTTCATTTTGAAATGTATCCACGTTCATTTCCCACAGAGAGGTCTAAAGTTGGGTTCTTTATGCACCAACTTACCGACAAAGCACTTGAATGGGCAAACCCTATTTGGGAGGCTAATGGACCTATGGTGCATAACTTTCACAGTTTCCTAACAGCTTTTCGCAGAACTTTTGATACTATGAAAAGGTCTAAGAATGCCGCTAGAGCATTAATGAGGGTTAAACAGGGTTCTAGGTCTGTGGCTGATTACGCTATACAGTTTCGTACCCTTGCCTCACAGGTCGATTGGACCAATAATGGGTTAACTACGGCCTTCATGGAAGGTTTATCAGACTCTATATTGGATGAGGTAGCAGCTAAGGAGCTTCCTATTGCCTTAGAGGACCTTATTGACTACCTCATCGATATAGATAATAGGATTCGTGACAGGCTCTATACTAAGAACAGGAATAGACGTTTTGTTACACCTATTCAACCCAGAGTTAATATACCGGAGAGTGTTAAAGTATCTGAAGAGGAACCTATGCAATTAGGGGTTGCCAAACTCTCAGATACTGAGAAATTACATAGGAGAAGGGAGGGACTCTGCCTATATTGTGGTAAGAGAGACCATATGGTAAAGGAGTGTCCTCTGCTCCCGGAAAACTCTCGCACCTAAGACCTTATAGGGGACTGGCCTTGGGTGTGATTTCTAAGTCTCCTACATTGCCTCCTAACCGACTGCTTCTCCCTGTTTCTTTACATATGGGAGAGAGTTGTATGGTTGAAAACATAGACGCCCTGGTTGATTCTGGGGCAGCCGAGAACTTTATAGACTCTGGTTTTGTAAAGAGAAACAATATTCCCATCAGAGAGAAGGAGATACCCTTGGCCGTTGAGGCCATAGATGGTAGACCATTGATATCTCCTGTTGTTACTCACGAGACTGCACCGCTACACATGTACACAGGGGTTCTACACTATGAAACCATTCGGTTCCAGGTCATCACCTCTCCCTCTTCACAGTTGGTGTTAGGGTATCCATGGTTACGTGCCCACAATCCCATTTTTGACTGGGAGACAGGGCAGATAAAATCATGGAGTGAAGCCTGCCATGAGTCATGTACTATTGAAGTCACGCCTGTGAATTCTATTAACGTTCCTACTGTTCCTCCTTTATCTACGACAATACCCTCTCAGTATTTAACTTTAAAGACTGTCTTTGATAAAAGAGAGGCTGACAAATTACCGCCTCACAGACCCTACGATTGTGCTATTGATTTGTTGCCTGGTACTATACCTCCTAAGGGCAGGGTGTACCCCCTATCGGTTCAAGAAAACCGTGTCATGGAGGAGTACATTAAAGAGTCAATAGACAAGGGATTTATTAGAAGATCCTCTTCTCCGGCTGGAGCGGGGTTCTTCTTTGTATCAAAGAAAGAAGGTGATTTAAGACCTTGCATTGATTATAGAGGTCTTAACAAGATCACCATCAAAAATGCTTACCCTATACCTCTAATAACAGAATTGTTTGACAGGCTCAAACATGCTACGGTATTCACCAAATTAGATCTTAGAGGAGCATACAATTTGATACGTATTAAAAAGGACCACGAATGGAAGACAGCCTTTAACACTCGGTCAGGTCATTATGAGTATACCGTCATGCCATTTGGGCTTTGCAATGCCCCAGCAGTGTTCCAAGAATTTATTAATGATGTCTTAAGGGACTTTATTCACTCATTTGTTATTGTGTACTTGGATGACATTTTAATATATTCTACTGACATTCACGCTCATCACAGACATGTTACAACAGTTCTGAAGACCCTTCTTGCTAATGGTCTTTATTGCAAATTAGAAAAATGTCTATTCGACCAGTCCGAGGTCCAGTTTTTAGGGTATTTGATTTCCGCCGAGGGTTTTCGGATGGATCCCCAGAAGCTCGCTGCAGTCATAGAATGGCCTCTGCCGCAAGGTCTGAAAGCCATCCAGCGTTTTCTGGGTTTCTCTAATTATTATAGACGTTTTATCAAAGGTTTTTCGTCTATAGTAGCGCCTATTACTCGTATGACTAAAAAGGATGGCAATACACGTGTCTGGTCTACTGAGGCACTTCAGGCTTTTGACTTTCTTAAAACTACGTTCGCCTCTGCCCCTATTTTACAGCATCCTGTCCCCTCATTGCCATATATACTTGAGGTTGATGCTTCCGATATAGGGGTAGGTGCTGTCTTATCCCAAAGAGAGTCTCCTGACAAGCCATTGCATCCTTGTGGCTTCTTTTCAAAACAAATGTCCAAGGCAGAGAGGAATTATGATGTGGGTAATCGCGAACTCCTTGCTATCATTTTAGCACTCAAAGAATGGAGACATTTGCTAGAAGGAACTAAGGATCCTATTCTCATATTTACAGATCATAAGAACCTATCCTACCTTAGCGAAGCTAAAAGATTGTCTTCAAGGCAGGCTAGGTGGTCACTGTTCTTGTCTCATTTTAATTATATAATCACCTATAGGCCAGGTGACCGGAACACCAAAGCGGACGCTCTGTCCAGACAATTCGAGACTATTGACAAACAGGAGATTGATGTCACTCCTGTCATTCCCCCAGACAGGATAATAGCAACTACTATATTGTCTATTTCCTCGTCCCTCTTGCAGGCCATACAAGCGAAACAAGGCATGGCACCCAGCGAGAGGCCTAATGATAAATTGTTCGTTGACATTCCCGAGAGACGGGATATTCTGTCACTTTATCACGATACTAAGACTGCTGGACATCCTGGTATTTCCAAAACAGTGTCAGCCGTTTCTCGGTACTTCTGGTGGGATACCTTACGTAAGGATGTTACTGACTATATAAGTGCTTGTACTACTTGTGCATGTATGAAAACCTCTCGTAGAGTTCCTTGTGGGCTGTTGCATCCATTGCCCGTTCCCGAGAGACCTTGGTCTAATCTATCAATGGATTTTATTGTTGAATTACCCCCTTCGAATGGTAACACAGTCATCCTAATGATAGTAGATCGGTTTTCCAAAATGGCTCACTTTGTGTCTCTTCGCAAGTTGCCCACTTCCAAGGAATTGGCTCTTATCTTCGCTAGAGAAGTGTTTCGATTACATGGTATTCCCTTATCTATTGTATCCGATAGGGGTAGCCAATTTATTTCCAGGTTCTGGAAAGCCTTTTGTTCGGAGATGGGTATTTCCCTCTCATTTTCTTCCGCTTACCATCCCCAGTCTAATGGAGCTGCTGAACGTGCCAACCAGTCTCTTGAGCAGTACCTCCGTTGTTTTGTGTCTCACCATCAGGACAATTGGTCTGACCTGCTTCCTTGGGCTGAATTTGCTCGGAATAATGCCACTCATGATTCTTCCGGCAAAAGCCCTTTTTACGTTGTCTATGGCCAGCATCCCGTTGTTCTTCCGGCTGCATTCTCCTCTCAGGGCATGCCAGTTCTGGATGAGCATTTGGCTGGTTTGCGTAATACTTGGGAGCAGGTTCAGCGTTCTTTGGTGGACTCTGCTGCCCGCCAGAAGGCTCAGGCTGACAAGCATCGCAGAGCGGCTCCTTCCTATGTTGTGGGGGACAGGGTTTTGCTTTCCACACGGAATATTCGCCTCCGGGTGCCTTCTATGAAATTGGCTCCCCGCTTCATTGGTCCTTATCGCATTATACATAAGGTTAATCCCGTTTCTTATGCCTTGGGTCTGCCTAAGAATCTGCGTATACCCAATGTATTTCACACCTCTTTGTTGAAGCCTTACGTACGCAACCGCTATACCCGGCATACTCCCCCTCCCCCTCCTGTCTCTGTGGAGGGTCATGAGGAGTTCGAAGTATCTGCTGTTATTGACTCTCGTTTTCTTAGGGGTCGGCTTCAGTACTTGGTACATTGGAAGGGTTATGGGCCTGAGGAGCGCAGTTGGATTTCTGCGGATGCTGTTCATGCTCCCCGCCTTGTACGTTCTTTCCATTCGCGTTTTCCTGCCAGGCCTGGTCCTGCCCGCCCGGAGGGCGTGTCCTCAGGGGGGGGTACTGTAGCGGTACTTACCTTATCCGGGGGCCGGACGCGGTCCTCTCTTCAAGCCGCGCGCGGTCCTGCGGCTGCACGAGCCGCGCGCGGCTCGTCCGACTGTTCAGACAGGAAGGCGGGCAGTGACCGCGAGAAGCGGTCACGTGTCCCGCCTGCAGCTAAGAGCGCGCCGCGAATCTCGGGCGCGCTCTTAAAGAGACAGTGGGAGCCTAAATTGCAAAAAGGCTCCCATTGGCTCCTGTCATGCCAATCACCCCATACACTTACCTGTTGGGGGAGTGGAAGTGACAGGAGCCAATCACATTAGTTTGAAGGCTACTTATACTTACCCTTTTCCCTTAGTTCGTTGCCCTATCGTGGTTTCTGCTACAGTTCCCTTTAGTGCTTGTTGTGTTCAGTTGTGTTTCTCCGTATTTGACCTTGGCTTTGTATTCTGACTTCGTTTTCGCTTTATCCTATTCTGTACTGTTTGCCGGCTTGCTGATTACTGTGTACCAGTCCCCGGCTAGTTTTCGTTTACGCTGTCTCTTTGTGCCCTTGACCTCGGATCGTTCCTGACTCTGTCTTATCCTATTACGTCGAGTCCGGCCACTCTAAGGTCCGGTAGACGTATCTCTCCTCTGTACTGTCTTCTGTTAGGCTGGATCCTGCGTGTAGGGGTATATACTCGTTACAGTTTTAACTTTTTATTTTACAGGCAGCAGGGGGAGTACCTGTCATTCCAGGCACTCCCCCTGCTGGCACTGCTGTGGACAGCTATGCCCTCCATGTCATTGTTAGGACTTCGCGATCACATGGCCCAGGAGGGCCAGAACGGCATCAGGGCCCAGGAGGGTCAGAACGGATGCCAGGTGAGTGCCCCCCACCGCAATTGCCGGCGACCGGGTAAGTGAATAGGACGCCTGCCGTCCTTCAGGGGTTAACAATTGGGGGTGAAGACATAATGGATTGCAGTCCTTTTTATTGTTTGGATTAGAACCCAAGTTCCAGTGGTGGGACATACAATTTTAATTGTATAATTTAGATAATTTTATGCTTCGAACTTTATGACAGCAAATTTAGTTAGTCCATATGATAGTCCACTTTGATATGAATAAAGCAAGGTAAATACAGAAATGTTTTGTTGATATTGGTGAGTGGAATAATACTGAGAAGAAAGTCATTGTTGACAATTCAAAGATGGATTGAACCAAACACAGAGTATTGTTAAACCTGTTTCAGTCTGCATGGAATCTGGGACTGTGAATAAGATTCACGTTCAAGCAGAATTAATACCAAAATCACACAACTAAATTCCATAGGCGTGGTTTAATTTATTTATTTATAAAATATTTTACCAGGAAGAATACATTGAGATTTCTCTCGTTTTCAAGGATGTCCTGGTATTAATGGATTGATAGCAACAACCTGAATGTCTTGGCATGGCCCAGTCAGAAATTCTGAAATGAAATTGGCTGATCACTATATGTCCCATCCACAGAACTTGAACAAGTTTGCCAACAGAGATTGGCACAGACTGCAGAATCCACATGTGTAAGCCTGTTAGACGCTTAACCAAAAGGATCCACAACCGTAATTGCTTCCAAAGTATTGACTCAGGGTGGGGGAGGACCAATTATGCAGTAAACATATGAATGTTTTGTTTAATTAACTTAGGTCATTAAAAAAATAACTTTTACCTTCAAAGTGTAAAGTATGTTGTGTAGGTCAAGCAATAAAATGCAAATAACATCAATAAATCTACAGAACACTCAACTGTAAAAACAAAGAGCTTCATTCTATATACAAATAGTAAAAAAATACAGATTGTCCCTCAATTAAAAAACAAAACCAAAAATGGCTGGGGATGAGGACGACTGATACATTGATCAGACACATATTAGGATAGGAAGGGGAATGGAGGAATTTTTGATTTTGAATGACAAAACAGTTAAGCAGATCAGACAACCGCAAATTTAAGTGGCATTAAATAAAATGCTTTTTAAACTGTATAATCATTTGTGATTTACCACCATTAAGGGAACCTTAAATACATGGGTAAAAAAAAAAAAAAAAAACACCTTTGAGGTTTCATATTAAGCTCGAATTTGTCAAAGCAAAATTGGAGGAAATCATGTTGTAGCAATTGGTGCAATTTATTTAATTTATAACTATGTTCTTGATGGCTGTTTGTATGGCCAGAGGCAATTAAAATATTTGACTGTTAAAAACAGGTGCATTTACTTTTTTTTTTTTGTCTATAATCTATGCTCTTAAAGGACCACTCTAGTGCCAGGAAAACATACTCGTTTTCCTGGCACTAGAGTGCCCTGAGGGTGCCCCCACCCTCAGGGACCCCCTCCCGCCCGGCTCTGGAAAGGGGAAAAGGGTTAAAAAACGTACCTTTTTCCAGCGGTGGGCGGAGAGCTCTCCTCCGATCCTCCTCTTCTCCTCCCCGTCGGCTGAATGCGCACGCGCGGCAAGAGCTGCGCGCGCATTCAGCCGGTCACATAGGAAAGCATTCATAATGCTTTCCTATGGACGCTTGCGTGCTCTCACTGTGATTTTCACAGTGAGAATCACGCAAGCGCCTCTAGCGGCTGTCAGTGAGACAGCCACTAGAGGAAATAGGGGAAGGCTTAACCCATTCACAAACATAGCAGTTTCTCTGAAACTGCTATGTTTCTGAAAAAATGGGTTAACCCTAGAAGGACCTGGCACCCAGACCACTTCATTAAGCTGAAGTGGTCTGGGTGCCTAGAGTGGTCCTTTAAGGGTTTACAATAATTTTTGTATTGTACAAGACACTCATTTCTATGTTCTCTTCCTCCAAGTTATGTTACATTTCCAAAATGTTCTTCAATGAGTAACAAAACATTTGGAGAAAAGGTACATATTATAGGTGAACCTGTGAACCTTCACAAGGAAGTTAGTTGATGCTTTTTTGTAGTTACAAAGCAAAGACGTCAAGTTGAAAAAGGAGAAATATCGGACCCTGACAACGAAACAGGAGCCTAAATCTTTCTTTTTAACCTCACCAAAAGTGATATATTGTTGAACTTTTTATGTTTCAACACGGCTTATTATAGCTTCAGGATATAGTACAGAGAACATTTTGTTGTTCAGACCTCTAGGTTAATACAAAATTTTCTAAAATTGATCAAAGGAAAGAGGCAAAGTAGAATACAGTTACGAACAGATCAAAAAGAACACATAGTGAAACACTGATTGATGTACCGATCACTTAAAGGGACACTATAGTCACCAAAACAACGTTAGCTTAATGAAGCAGTTTTTGTGCATAGATCATGCCTCTGAAGTTCCACTACTCAATTCTCTGCCGTTTAGGAGTTAAATCACTTTCGTTTCTCTTTCTATGCAGCCCTAGCTACACCTCCTCTGGCTGTGACTGACACAGCCTGCATGAAAAAAAATGCATTCACTTTCAATCAGATATAACTTAATCTTAAAGTTTTCATCTCCTGCTTTGTAAATTGAACTTTAATCACACACATGAGGCTCCTGTAGCGTCTAGCAAGCTATTAACAGAGCAGGAGATAATAAATTGTAAATTAAACAGAATTTGCAATAAAGGAAATACAGACATTAGATGACTCTTTAAAGGAAGTGTTTAGGAGGTGTGACTTGGGTGCATAAACAAAGTGATTTAACTCCTAAATGGCAAAGAATTGAGCAGTGAGACTGCAGGGGCATGACCTATACACCAAAACTGTTTTATTAAGCTAAAGTTGTTTTGTGACTGTAGTGTTCCTTTAATTCTAGAATGGGGTTGTTTTCTTTTGGCAGCCCAGCTCCTCATCCTTTCTATCAGACCCTAAACCAAACATTAGCACAGATATTCCAGTTTCACAAAGAAAAAAAAATGTCATTATATTTCTTTTTGCAAAAAGGGGCAAAAAAAGCTGAGGGATCTGTTAATCTTTACCCCTAAATCCTCACCCTCCTCCTCCTCATTTTTGGAACCGGGGCTCTCTTTATTCTGCGATTACAGGTCCTTACAGTCTTCTTGCCTGGAAATAGTAAACATTGCCCAAAGCTGGGCATACGTGTCAAAACACAAACATGTCCAATACACCAATGCTGTTTCACCTGACCTCTGCTGCCTCTTAACTAAAATTATCCATAATGCACTTCTACAGGAAGTGACACAGTGCTGGAGGGAGGTGAATACACAGACCCTGGGCCAATGACAATGACATACTTTTCAATATGTATAACTGAAAAAAGCAAAAAAAAATGCCAGCTAAGGGAGGAGGGGGAGTCTGAGATATGCCAAAGAGAAAAAGGAAAAAAAGTGGCACGCCCACTTTAACCCCTTAAGGACCGGACTGTTTTTGCGATGTTGTACATTTGCGACCAGGCATCTTTTTACACTTTTGTGGTGTTTGTGTTTAGCTGTAATTTTCCGCTCTCTCATTTACTGTTCCCATACAAATTATATATTGTTTTTTTCAGGACAAAAGGGGCTTTCTTTACATACCATTATTTATATAATCTCATGTAATTTAATTTTTAAAAAATGAAAAAATATGATGAAAAATTGAAAAAAATACATGTTTTTTGACTTTTATGTGAAAAATCTTTTACTCATCTACAAAAGCGAATGAAAAAAACTGCTAAATAGATTCAAAATTTTGTCCTGAGTTTAAAAATACCCAGTGTTTACATGCTTTTTGCTATTTTTTTGCATGTTATAGGGCTATAAGTACAAGTAGGATATTGCGGTTTCAAAACATACATTTTTAAAATGTATCAATAGTGACATTGTAACACTATTATCTGTCATAAATCGCTGAATAACACCCCACATGTACATATTTTTTTTAAAGCAGACAACCCAGGGTATTCAATATGGGGTATGTCCAGACTTTTTTAGTAGCCACTTAATCGCAAACACTGGCCAAAGTTAGCGTTCATATTTGTTTGTGTGTGAAAAAAGTAAAAAACTAAATTGAACGCTAATTTTGGCCAGTGTTTGTGACTAAGTGGTTACTAAAAAAGACTGGACATACCCCATTTGCAATACCTTGGGTTGTCTTCTTTTGCAAATGGTATGCCATCATGGGGGTAATTCTCATTCCTGGGCTACCATACGCTCTCAAAGGCAACGTAACCAACTTGGCCATTTTCAATGTAAAAATATTTGACCCATATATTTGACCCTGTAACTTTCAAAAACGCTATAAAACCTGTACATGGGGGGTACTTTTATACTCAGGAGACTTTGCTGAACACAAATATTAGTGTTTCAAAACTGGAAAATGTATCACAACAATTAAATCATCAGTAAAAGTGCTGTTTGTGTGTGAAAAATGCAAAAAAAGTCACTTTCACTGACAATATCATCGCTGTGATATGTTTTACTGTTTTGAATCACTAATATTTGTGTTCAGCAAAGTCTCCCGAGTAAAACAGTACCCCCCATATACAGGTTTTAGGGTGTCGTAGAACGTTACAGGGTAAAATACAGTGACCGCAAATTAAATTCTCTGGACTTTCGGCCTGGGTTGGCAGGCAGGTCCCTTAAATTGCAATCAATAAAATAACTTAATTAGTATTAAATATTACATAAATATGCACGTAGAATTTAAATATATATGCATATTTATATATTTGAAGTCTACGTGTATATTTATATAATTATTTATGTAATTTTGTATATGGACATATGAATAGTTCGTATTCTTTTTATTTATTTATATATACATAGATATATATACAATTTCATTTTAAGTGTATTTTGATATAAATATATATATATATTAATATCAAAATACAGTTAGAATAAAATTTCGTATAGATATATAATTTTTTTAAATTTTTATTATTATTTTTACATGTTTAATTTAATTTAAATTACTTTTTATTTGTATTTTATAATAATATATATATATATACAATATATATAGTTATTATATATATTATATATATATACGTGTGTAATTTAATTATAAGTGTATTTTTATATTAATATATGTACATATTAATATAAAAATACACTTAGTATGACATTATATATATATGATATATAGACATATATTATATAGGTATAATATATGTCTATATATCATATATATATATACACATATATAATAATAATTTTTTTTTATTCACTTTAACTTCATTTTTTTTTTATTTTACACATGCAGGGAGACTGCCTGTCAGCACAGACAGTCCCCCTGCAGGCAGACACATGGACACCTATTGTGACCATGTGGTCGCCCTGTTGGGCGATCACATGGCCACAGGGGTCCTAATCCGCCATGGGGAGACTGTCTGGGCTGCAGGCAGTCTCCCCACAACGGGAGCAACGCCGATCGCCGCCGGGGGAACGACGGCGATCGGGTAAGTACCTCTTAAATTTAGGACGGTTCAGGACCGTCGTCGGTCGGCAACGCAAAAATGCCGATGACGGTCCTGAACCGTCCTGCGTCGTTAAGGGGTTAAACAACATATGTTTGTAAACAGGATGATTCGTATGTTACTGTGCATACAAAAAAAGTCACGTTTCTCTCATTTGGGTTTTGTATCACATTGTACATGGTCTTTTCTCTGGTGTTCTGCTTCTGGCCATACCACGCAAACCATCAATGGGTATTTCTGAATATATAACACATCTGCAGGCGCAGCTAGCTGACTGACATTACACTTTTTGGAGAACACCTCCAACTGTGTTTCAGCAGCAGCGCGCACTAAATCAATGACAAAAAAATAAAAACTTGTTTGTTTTGTCTTACTGCTTTCATACTTATAAGCCATTGTTTCTTAAACACTTTGGTCCAAGTATCACTATATCAGCTATTTGTTCAACAAATACTATAACTGCCGGTGAGATAGCTCAGAAGGCTAATGCATCATCAGTAGAATCTCTACAACCCTTGGGTTGACTCAGCCCTTTGTCCTTCCGAGGTAGATAAAATGAGTACCATTAAATTGGATTATAGTAACAAACCCTGGACGTTGGGCTAAGGTAACATCACCAGGACGTACTTGAAAACCAGAGTAATCTGAACGTGTCTTTCCTGGTTAAATACTTTGTTATTATTATTATACCTGAGAAAATAATACAAATGTATCCAAATCCCAAATACAGTAATAATTACAAGCTTCCACCAGCTTGCTTTCAAAATAAATTATTGTCGCATTTGCAATTTTTAAAAGTCTTAATGAAAAACTTGGGGTTTGTAAAACGTATTAGTATTACAGGATAAGTGATATCAGATAACTCTTGAAAGGATCCTGGTGAAGTCTAGCCAATGTACACAGCCTAACCACGTTTCAATCCTTGGGGAGTAGATAAACAATTGTCATTGTTCTAAATTAGGCAAAAACACTGAGTTCATACACCAAGACGTGACATCATGAAACACACAAAACTATATATTTTTTTGGAAGAGTTAACGTCACATAACTAGAAGCAGAGTACAGTATTAAACAGTTACTTGAATGAAAATAAATAATAATGCCAAGTAAATCTCCATCTACCAGGAGATAAAACAATATATATATATAAAATTGTAATACACTGTGTACACAGTGCTATCTTTGTTCTGATAAATCCTCATACGCTAAAGACCAACAAATTACTATCCATAAATAATGTGAAAACACAGCCGCTTTATCCACATGTCTGTGAGTATTTTTTATAGCCTCTATATTTATTAAGGTTGTTATCCTGTCCTCAGAACCCTTTATTCATTGTTAGATTTTATTCACTTGGCTCATGCACCAGCTGGTCACAAAATTCAACAAGTATTCAAACAAAAAATAACCACTTAAAGAGCTAGAACATACTGGAACATTACATGGTGACCTGGATGTCTAGAATTCTCCTTCGCAAATATATGGTGTTACGAACACTTGTATAGTAGATACCCTGTTCGCCTTTTCCTCCCGAACTGCTGAGCCTGAGTGATTATTGCAGCAGTTTGGGTGTAGATACGAATAGTTTCAGACAAATGCAGCTTCCAAGTAGTTTCTCCCCAGCAAGTAGACAGTTACCCAAACATGAGCCTAGACTCCATGAAGGGTACAACAGGAATATTTTTTTAATGGTGCCACACTGGCTTTTATGCAAGTTCCCATGCAAGGGACACTCCCATATGGACCTTGTGGGAGACAGGGACACAAAAGTTACAGCGACAACGATGAACACTACCAATGCAAACAGACAATCCACCCTCTCTCTGCCTGTGAGATAATTGAGTCAGCTAACTTAATAACTCAATTTTTGGAAAGTACCCTAAAACACATAGTATCCCCATAAAGGTCACATCCCATAATAGCCCTGATCTGGGTTACCAACATATCCAAAAATCACCCAGATCACTTCAGGGTTTTTTGAATTTTATGGAAGTCCCATTTGACTGACCGCACACGAGGCTCCTGCCCAGAAATAGTTCCATGCGTTTAGGCTGTGCGGTCGGTCTATTTCGAAAAGTCATAAAAAGGAATAAATGCACGAACGGAGCCCCCTGGCTCATAGTAGCGATTGTTTCCCTGGTTCGTGGGAACCAAACTACCAAACAGCGCTCTCCTGGCTGTTTGGGAAAAGGAAGCAGGTGTTCGTATGGTTTGACCAGTGTTTGGAACTAAAATCGTACACTCGACTTCTCAGACACTCGACGACCAAGTACCGCTGCCTCCTTTCGTGCAAACAAGATGGCCGCTGTTTTCTCTCGCACGTACCAAACCAATAAAACAAAAAGTCCCGAATGGCAATAAAAGTATTGAATAACATGCTATTTTCTTCACATATGGCTCATCCTCTACTTCAACAGTCCTTTTTTTTTTTTTTTTTTTAACCACGGGCTATATCACATATTTGATAAATATATTACATCCAAATTGCACATTTGCTAATTAACTGGTAATGCAATAATTTTAGTCATCCCCAAGTATGTTGCCTGTGTTAAAAGCAGGTATGTTACAGAGCAATCTGACCAGCCATTTGGTCATCAGATATCCGCACCATGAAATGGGTATTTCTCAGACAGAAAGAGCTCCGGGGGCTTTCATTTAACATTTAGCATTGCTGTGAATGTTAAATAAACATTGGGGGTGCAACATAAATTTAGGCAACGTTGACTTAATGTATGCCCCAAAAATCTGGCATTACAGCTTGCATTCTTTAGTCAACATGGATTTGTTATAGGCTAAACTAATCAACTGCTAAAAATTAAAGGGACTCTCCAGTGCCAGGAATACATATTAGTTTTCCTGGCACTGCAGGACGCTGCAGTGCCCCTCTCCCTTCCAACCCCCATCCCATGTTGCTGAAGGGGTTAAAACCCCTTCATTGACTTACCTGAGTCTAGCACCAATGTCCCTCGGCGCTGAGTCAGGTTCTGCCCACACTCCTCCCCCGCCAACATCAGCCAACAGGGAAGACCTAAAGCAACAATGGCCGCGCACGCGCATTATTTGCCCGCGCACGCGCATTATTTGGACTTCTGGTTAGAGGAAGGAACTGTCAAGAGAAAAAAAATATTAATACTTCTAATTGTTCAGCATTTATAAAAATTGAGAAAGAAGATATAACAAAAAATCAAGAAAACAGGTCCGAAATAGCTGAGGCAAGTGACAAGTAAAAGAAAAAAAAGAAAAGCACCCAATGCTACCCAATCTTCTTCTCAAATAAAAATATGATGACAGCCACTTGTCATTTAGATTTACAAGTGCCAGAAACGAAACCAAATGAAAAACACACAGAAAAGTAGAAAATATCCTTTGCACAAAGCCCTTATGCTGCAACTCTATTAAAAAACGAACCCAAACATTTCAAGAAGTTTCTCTTCTTGCTTTTGGGGTGATTTACATGAAGAATAACCAGAGTTGTGACAGCAGGCAAGCAAAGTTCTGTTGTGATTCGACAGAACTTACTTTTGTGAAACTTTTATCACTTTACTCTGCAGCCAAATCGAAGTATTGAAACTGACTTAATACAATTGCAGACATTCAAATACAATTATTAACAGATAGAACAAGAATTTGAAATAAAAAAATAGAAAACATTGCACTATGCTCATTAAAAGGTTTGTGCTGGGGGCCGGGGCCAAGCAGCCAAACGGAGCAGACGCCATTTCACATAGCTCCAGGCCCTATAATCTTAATCCAACATTTATCGGCTAAATCACGCCTCATCGACCCCCAGAAGTGTCTGCTAAGCTTGGGTGACTACTCAGAGAGCACCTACATGCCATTCTTTTATGGACTGCATGCCAAATCGACCCGCAAGACACGTCCGACGTACAGGCTGAGTGACCTGCAGGGTCTGGGCTCTATACTCAGCTCCTCCTGATACTAGACATCACTCACCGGAGATGGGGCGTATCAGGCCACGGCATCCCACGGGACGAGAGACATCGACAAACTACCAACGGGCCCTCTGATCCCGAAAGACCCTGAACATGCTGAGAGGCCTCAACGGACCTGTCAGACGACGAGGTAAGTCAACCCCGAGTAAAGCCTACCCTATGAATCTCCAGTGTGCCCGCAGCAGCGCCAGCCTCAACATCCTCTACTAAACAAGATATCGCTGATCTATAAGATCATATTCTAAAGCTGTTTGATGCGGATATAGCGCTGGTGAAAGAAGAGGTTCCGGCGGTCACTGAGAGGGTACGAGTCACAGAAGAGGATGTGTCAGACCTCAAGCAGGGCCTCTCAGCCCTGGAGGAGACGGTACATGCACTACAGTCTTCACAAGCTACAACTAACCACCAGGTAGATTCCATCGATGATAGAGGCCAAAGAAATAACCTGAAGATTAAAGGGGTGTCAGACACGGTGACGTCCGAAGAGCTTCCTCACCTGCTCAGAAGATTGCTAGCCAATGTCCTACTTGCCAAACTGGCAAAGTTGATAGTCCTGGATGGCCCGTGGCCTCTTCAAGAGATATTATCGTGCGGTTTCAATTCTTTGCCGACAAGCAAAAATTCATGAATGCTCCGAGGGATAAAACCTCAAAAAGGCCTTTAAGTCACATCAACTGACTTTCTATCAGGATCTAACCCGCACTACCCTGCAATGGCGCCAAACCATGTGGCATGTAACCCAGGGGTTACAAGAAGCATGTATCCTGTACGAGTGGTCCACCCCAAGGGCCTTAATAGTTCAGGCAGCGGAGAAAACCCTCAGGATCACATCGCCCGATGAAGCCTCCACATTCCTGACAGCACTCGGCATTGACGAATCAATGTGCGAGATCCAGAGGCCTCAACCAGGTCACCGCTGGGATGTCCCGAATATCAGGCCCTTCGTTCCTTCCAGGGAACAGGACTCAGTGACTTAAACCTATTATAGTAGCCTGTTAAACGTACTTTCCTTTAGTATGGAAACGTTACATTATGTTCCAGTTTTAATGCATTTTATTTCATTAGCTTGAGCTGACCCAGTATTATATTGTGAATAAATTTACTTTACCCACACTTAGTATTCTCAGGTTCGTTCCTACCAGACATCTATGATATAAAAAATTGCTAAATCTTAGAATGCCATGTTTGTACACTATGATTATTGTTTATTTTTACTACATCTGATACTACTGTCGCGGTGTGTCCGGCTTGCTTGTCTTATTGTTTCACCAGCACAATAAAATAAAGATTGACAAAAAAGAAAAAAGTTTGTGCTACGGCTCAAAAAAATAAATAAAAAATAAATTAGGGGTTCCATGATGTTGGAACACTCTGTCAAAGGGTTCCACGGGAAAAATTTATTGGGATCCACTAGTATAGAAAAATAAAAAAATAAAGTAAAGTTCTGCATTAGTCAGCCACCAGTTAAATATGTTAAATAGTCAGCCACCAGTTAAATATGTATGCAGAAAAATATATATGAATAATAATTGACTATTGTTTAGAAAGTAGGAGCAATTGTAATTGAGATGAGTAGTAAAATCATATATTTTGTGCAAAAGACATAGCAGCTAGGTAGGTACATGAAAATATTTGTGGACCTGCAAACTATCAGCAAACAAGACAGATAAAGCAATGAGACATGGTAAGAACAAAAGACTAAGCCGAACATCAATCAACAGTGAATCGCATATTTACCAGGTATAGGTTATCAGTAGTGAAAAGTACATTGTCTTCTAATGAATAAAAAAATACCAAGTCTTGAGTTACAAAGAGATCTCTCAGCATATTCTACAATTGCCTCTTCGGTGTGACAGATTGTACAGTGCGGTGTGCATTCATATGAGGACACACTTAGATCATCTTGGCTAGGGCCCGACCACAGTTCTAAGCAAGTATCTGCACTGATATTGTGTCCTTTCGTATGTCGGTTCTGGGTGCTGGAGACATTCCCAGGTGTAACACAAATGTTTTCATCTGGGGATGCTTTTTAGTGGTTTGCTTCATTTGTCAGTAAGAGAAATACCTACTAAAGTAACCTGGGGGTGTAAGCAAGCCTTGACATTACAGAAGAGGAAAATATTGTCTTTGTGGATAATAGGTGATGGATGACCTTGAGACATGGAGACAGGTATCCAGTGATTGCTTGACTGGCACATCTCCCTCAAGGCTGAAGATGCAATGCATGTTTTTTGAAGGTGAATGCAGATGTTAAATACTTGTGTCTCATTTGTAGCCTCTCCAACTCCTATGACAGCATATGTGTATGCAAAATTAATCCTACCATCAACAAGACCTCCGGGAGCAGCAGTCATGTTTGAAGTCTGTGAGACCAGAAACAGCAAACAAGAATGTAAATGTCCCCATGACCACCACAGGGCAATCTGGAATGTTTATACATAAAGTTCAAGAGGTGGTGAGTAAGACCAGAGAGATAAAACTAGAAGAGCAGAGAGTAGCAGATCCTTCAAAGTTTGAGGAGGCCAAAATGAACAACAAAAATGGCAGCATCCAGATATTAAGGGCTGGTGCAAGGAAAAAAAGATAATAAACATAAATAATAGCAAATGGTTAAGTAGGAATATAAGCAGTAAGATGCAAAGGGCCTAAGAACAGGAAAACTAAACTAAAAATAAAAGTGACAGTACCACTTTAAAGAAGAAACCATCATTAGCAAAAAAAGCTATTGGATGTCCAGGTGTGTATCACTAACATAAGATGAGTACCAGAAACAATACCTGATGCAACATCTCTGTGCAGACAGGAGTATGTAATCATTGCTTTACCTTTGCCAACAGATTTGTCAATTTCAGGAAATAAATGTACAAATGTATAGTTATCCAAACATGCATCTCTTTTTACAGTAATTTAAGTTAGGTCAAGTAGACAAATATTTCCTCTCATCTACAGTGTAGACAAAGCATGACATTCCAGTGGAAAAAATTTACATTTTCAATGTTGCTGCCTGTGGCAATGTTTGTTCTTAAGTCGTTTACAGTAAGTGTGATTGATAGTTTTATTTCAGATTATTCACTTAACATATGTAATATGAATCACCATGGTGTTCTTCTGTATTACAAAAACAGGGATGATCTACTGATGAAAACAAGTGGATTGGTGGCGTAGTGCCAAATTACAATAGTTGTATTCTTTTTTACATACATTTATACATCTTCACATTTTGTAGGATATGTATTGCTATAAAATTCCTATTGCCACTTAGAGCAGGCGCGGAAATACTGGCTGTGTAGCGATGCGATCACACTAGGTTACCATCCAATAAGGAAGCCCGCCATCACAGGGCATATAGTTATAGTTTCAGATGCCATTGGCCCTTCTAGTTAGCACTAACAGCGCAGTTAATTTATCTCCACAAGACAGGGAGGCAGGACTGCAAGGAGGTTAAAACAAGATTACCGGCACAGCAGGAACGACAGCTGTACTCAGAGAGAGGGTGGGTGTGTTTATGTTTGTCATTCATTATATGTATCTGTGCATATGTGTGCATATGTCAGTGTTTGTGGATCTGTGTGTGTGACTATGTGTATATGTATGTGTATATATACACATAGTCCATCTGGCCCATCTAGTCTGCCCAGTTTTCTAAATACTTTCATTAGTCCCTGGCCTTATCTTATAGTTAGGATAGCCTTATGCCTATCCCACGCATGCTTAAACTCCTTTACTGTGTTAACCTCTACCACTTCAGCTGGAAGGCTATTCCATGCATCCACTACCCTCTCAGTAAAGTAATACTTCCTGATATTATTTTTAAACCTTTGTCCCTCTAATTTAAGGCTATGTCCTCTTGTTGTGGTAGTTTTTCTTCGTTTAAATATAGTCTCCTCCTTTACTGTGTTGATTCCCTTTATGTATTTAAATGTTTCTATCATATCCCCCCTGTCTCGTCTTTCCTCCAAGCTATACATGTTAAGATCCTTTAACCTTTCCTGGTAAGTTTTATCCTGCAATCCATGAACCAGTTTAGTAGCCCTTCTTTGAACTCTCTCTAAGGTATCAATATCCTTCTGAAGATACGGTCTCCAGTACTGCGTAAAATACTCCAAGTGAGGTCTCACCAGTGTTCTGTACAATGGCATGAGCACTTCCCTCTTTCTACTGCTAATGCCTCTCCCTATACAACCAAGCATTCTGCTAGCATTTCCTGCTGCTCTATTACATTGTCTGCCTACCTTTAAGTCATCAGAAATAATCACCCCTAAATCCCTTTCCTCAGATGTTGAGGTAAGGACTCTATCAAATATTCTGTACTCTGCCCTTGGGTTTTTACGTCCAAGATGCATTATCTTGCACTTATCCACATTAAATGTCAGTTGCCACAACTCTGACCATTTTTCTAGTTTACCTAAATCATTTTCCATTTGGCTTATCCCTCCTTGAACATCAACCCTGTTACATATCTTAGTATCATAAGCAAAAAGACACACCTTACCATCAAGACCTTCTGCAATATCACTAATAAAAATATTAAAGAGAATGGGTCCAAGTACAGATCCCTGAGGTACCCCACTGGTGACAAGCCCAAGCTTAGAATATACTCCATTGACTACAACCCTCTGTTGCCTGTCACTCAGCCACTGCCTTACCCATTCAACAATATTGGAATCCAAACTCAAAGATTGTAGTTTATTGATAAGCCTTCTATGTGCAACAGTGTCAATAGCCTTACTGAAATCTAGGTAAGCAATGTCTACTGCACCACCCTGATCTATAATTTTAGTTACCCAATCAAAAAAATCAATAAGATTAGTTTGGCATGATCTCCCTGAAGTAAACCCATGTGTATCTCTGAGTGTGGCAGTATTTGTGGTTTATGCAGGGCCGCCATCAGGGCATGACAACCATAACGGTTGTCATGGCCCCGGCGGTCCTTGGGGGCCCCGAGCCGCGCATTCATTATGTGCACACATATATATATATATATATATATATGCGCTATATATATATATATATATATATATATATATATATATATATATAGCGATTATCGCTATATATATGTGCACAGAGGGCCCCCTGCTACCTGTACAATGGAGAGGGGGCCCAGCAGCACAATCTGTCCTCCATTCCAGCTGCTCTCTGTCTAACTTTCCTGCACCCTGCGGCCACCAGAGCATTGCCACGGGTTACTATGGCAACGCTCCACACAGCACCCAGGCCTGTCTCGTGAGAGTTAGTCAGAGAGGAGCTGGAAAGGAAGACAGTGTGTGCTGCTGGGCCCCCTCTTCAATGTACTGCGGCTGGCTCCCTCCACCATGCCACTGGACCAACAGGGAATGCGATCTCCCCCCTCCCTGGCACGGTAAGAACCAGGGAGGGAGGGGGGGGGGGAATTGAAATATACACAAATAAATTAAAAAAATAATACTCCCCTCCCCCCTATTTTACACACACACTGAATCCTTACAAGCACATTCTGCACTACACACACACACTACATTCACTAAACACACTCTGCACTACACACACACTACATTCACTAAACACACTCTGCACTACACACACACACACACACACACTACATTCACTAAACACACTCTGCACTACACACACACTACATTCACTAAACACACTCTGCACTACACACACACACACTACATTCACTAAACACACTCTGCACTACATTGTCAGGGTACCTGCTGTCTCAACCTCAGAGGAGGTGAGACATTTAGAACTTCGTCCTCCCAGACGAGCTGAATCGCTCGTTCCTCTGAATCCTCCCGATCGTTTACACGCCGGACGCTCCTGATCCGCCTTCTTTTATGACGCGGCTCTAGTAGCCGACGTCATGACGACTGGCCGCTCGACCTATCAATCAGTCCTGAACTCGAATCAGGACTCGTCGGAGGCAGGATCATCTAGTTAGAACCAGGGTATATAACGGGATTCTGTTCATTGATTCATTGCCCTGTCGTGGTTCTAGCTAGTCTAGTCACTCAGCGCTTTCTGTTTATTTGTCTCCTTGGTTTTGACTCGGCTTGTTTTTTGTCTACTCTCCTTACCTCTATTACTCCTTTTGACCCGGCTTGTCTCTCGCTTACCTGCTCTCTCGTTCCCTCGACCTCGGCTTCTCTCTTGACCATTCTTTGCTTACTCCTTACGTTAGTCCGGCCATTCTAAGGTCCGGTATACGTACCCTGTACCTGTTTGTACTCTGCGTGTTGGATCCCTGTCCCGATCCTGACATTACGACAGGGCCATGGATCCTGCAGGTACAAACACTTTGGTCGGTTCCCCCGACTCTAGATTTGAAGCCATGGACCATAGGATGGACCAGATGGCTTTAGCGTTGCAAGCTTTACTGTCTCGTTCTAATAACCAGTCGGAGGAGATGCGCCCTGCTTCCATCTCTCCTGTAGGTTCAGGCCTAGAGGTAGCCACGGTAGGTGCCTCATCTCGTATTACTCCCCCTGTACGTTATGGTGGCTCTCCGGATACGTGTCGAGGTTTTTTAAACCAGATAGGTATTCATTTCGAATTACAACCCCGCTCCTACCCTACTGATAGGGCAAAGGTTGGATTCATAATAACTTTACTCATTGATAAAGCTTGAGATGGGCTAATCCTCTATGGGAGAATGATAACCCGTTAGTCTATAATTATAATGCCTTTGTTACTGCTTTTAGAAGGACTTTTGATCCCCCAGGTAGAAAGGTTAATGCTGCTAGATTACTGTTACGTCTTAGACAACATAACCAAACTCTGGTCGATTATGCCTTAGAGTTCAGGTCCTTGGCAGCAGAGGTTAAGTGGAATGAACAGGCATACATGGACGTATTTCTAAACGGACTATCAGACGAAATCCTAGATGAGATTGCCACAAGAGAGCTTCCTGAAAATTTAGAGGATTTAATTTCTTTTATTTCTAGAATTGATGAACGTTTAAGACAGAGACAGAACACTCGTGAAAAAACCCATAGACCTTCCCTGAGACTAGCTCCCTCATTCCAAAGTCCTGAATCTACAACTTAAAATTCTTCCAGAACCTATGCAGATAGGCAATACTCGTCTCTCAGAAGAGGAGAGACAGTTCAGGAGAAGGGAGGGGTTGCGCATGTATTGTGGTACAAGAGGCCATTTACGCCTAAACTGTCCTAACCGCCCGGGAAACGCTCGCACCTAAGTCCCTCCAGAGGACAGGCCTTGGGTGTTTCTATCTTGTCCTCTATACATGACTATAAGGATCATAGGCTTCTACTACCTATTTCTTTAGCTTGGGAGGGGGGAGTATTGAATACTATGGCGTTGATAGACTCCGGAGCTGCCGAAAGTTTCATTGACCAAGTATTCGTCACTAAACAATCTATCCCATCCCAGCTAAGGGATACACCCTTGGCCGTTGAGGCCATAGATGGTAGACCTTTATCTGAACCTGTTATCCTTCGTGAAACCTTACCTGTTAAACTCACTGTGGGTATCTTACACGAGGAAAATTTATCCTTTTTGCTTATTTCATCCCCTTCTGTTCCAATAATCTTAGGGTATCCTTGGCTTAGAAAACATAACCCTATTATTGATTGGGAACTGGGTGAAATAGTTTCTTGGGGTCAGTCTTGTCAGAGCAAGTGTCTACAGAAAGTCTCACCAGTTTGCTTAATTGACACTCTGGTTAATGCTACCCAATCCACAGACTTACAAATACCGCCCCTATACCTGGATTTAAAAGCAGTCTTTGACAAAAAGAATGCTGACACTTTACCTTCACACAGGCCTTTTGACTGCAAGATCAGACTCTTGCCTGGTACCATGCCTCCTAGGGGCACGGTATACCCTCTATCTACTAAGGAGAACTTAGCCTTAGAGGAATATATTCGTGAGAACCTGGACAAGGGATTCATTAGGAGGTCCTCCTCCCCTGCCGGGGCCGGGTTCTTTTTTGTAAATAAGAAGGACGGTACTCTAAGGCCTTGTATTGATTATCGGGGATTGAATAAGATAACTATCAGAAACGCCTACCCGATTCCATTGATTACTGAGCTCTTTGATCGTTTGAAGGGTTCCAAAATTTTTACCAAGTTAGATCTCAGAGGGGCGTATAACTTGGTGAGAGTCCAACAGGGAGACGAGTGGAAAACAGCTTTCAATACCCGTTATGGGCACTATGAGTACACGGTAATGCCTTTTGGTCTATGTAATGCACCGGCAGTATTTCAGGATCTGATAAATGAGGTTCTTAGGGAGTTTCAACATGATTGCGTTATTGTCTATCTAGATGATATACTTATACACTCTAGAGAGATTGAGACTCACCACAGACAAGTTAGAATGGTATTACGCAAACTTCTACAACATGGACTATACTGCAAGTTGGAGAAATGTAGTTTTGACCAATCTCAGATAAATTTTCTTGGGTACGTTATTTCTGGAGAAGGGTTTAAGATGGATCCGGTTAAACTTCAGTCTATATTAGATTGGCCGTTACCCAGGGGACTCAAGGCCATCCAGAGGTTTATTGGATTCTCCAATTATTATAGGCGCTTCATTAAAGGTTACTCATCCATTATTGCGCCTATCACCAATATGACTAGACAGGGGGCTGACACTAAGACTTGGTCTACTGAAGCTCTCGTGGCTTTCAAAACACTCAAAGATCTTTTTGCTTCAGCACCGGTTCTAGTTCATCCTGATACGTCTTTGCCTTTTCTACTCGAGGTAGATGCCTCGGAGACAGGTGTAGGTGCCATCTTGTCTCAAAGATTAGGTGTGGATAAACCGTTACATCCATGTGGGTTTTTTTCCAAGAAATTGTCTGGGCCTGAAACCAGATATGATATTGGTGACAGAGAGCTACTAGCGGTTATTATGGCTTTGAAGGAGTGGAGACACTTATTGGAGGGGACTCTACATCCTGTCACCATTTTGACAGATCACAAGAACTTGTCCTATATTGGGGAGGCCAAGCGCTTGTCCTCCAGGCAGGCTCGTTGGTCCTTATTCCTTACTCATTTTAATTACGTGCTTACTTATAGGCCTGGTTCTAAGAATTCTAAGGCCGATGCTTTGTCTCACCAACATGAACCCTCTACTATATCTGATACGGTTTTGTCCTCTATAGATCCCAAAAGCAAGATTGTCGCTAACACTAATATCAAGATACACTCTCCATTACTTGCCAAGATCATGAAAGCACAGCATCTGGCTCCTACTCAGGGACCTGGGGCACGGCGCTTTGTTCCTCCTGCACTCCAACTGGAACTATTGCAGTGTTTTCATAACAGCAAGG
Source organism: Pelobates fuscus (assembly GCF_036172605.1). Lineage (NCBI taxonomy): Eukaryota > Metazoa > Chordata > Amphibia > Anura > Pelobatidae > Pelobates > Pelobates fuscus. The sequence continues at coordinate 104,325,428 of NC_086318.1, read as the reverse complement.
CGGCCGGACATCCGGGCATACGCAAGACCTATTCCTTGATTTCTAAGGATTTCTGGTGGCCTTCATTACGTAAAGATGTTAGGGATTTCGTCGGGGCATGTGAGGTCTGTATGAAGACTAAGCTACCTCATACGCTTCCATGTGGACCCTGACACCCCTTGGAGATTCCTGAGAGACCGTGGTCCTGTTTGGCTATGGACTTCATTGTCGATTTGCCTGTTTCTAAAAAACAGACTGTCATTCTCACCGTGGTCGACAGGTTTACTAAAATGGCTCATTTCGTACCCTTACCTAAACTTCCATCGTCCCCCGAACTAGCTGTGATATTCGCGAGAGAAATTTTTCGTTTACACGGTATACCTTCCGAAATTGTCTCTGATAGGGGTTCCCAATTTGTTTCCCGTTTTTGGAAATCCTTTTGTTCTCAATTGGGTATCAAATTGAATTTCTCTTCTGCTTACCATCCCCAGTCTAACGGTGCTGCTGAACGCACTAACCAAAAAATTGAACAATATTTGCGTTGCTTTGTTTCCGAACACCAGGACGATTGGGTCGGTCTGATTCCTTGGGCGGAGTTTGCACACAACAATCTCGTTTGTGATTCTACTCGTTCTAGCCCCTTTTTCATGAATTATGGCTTTCATCCTTCTATTCTTCCCTCGGTTTCCCTCTCTCAGGGCTTGCCGTCGGTTGATGCTCATGTTGCCAATTTGAGGAAGTTGTGGGATCAGACTCGACAAATCCTCCTTCATAATTCCACGTTGGTCAAACAACACGCAGACAAACGTAGAAGTCCGGCTCCGGTTTTTGTTCCGGGGGACAGGGTTTGGCTGAGTACCAGGAACATTCGCTTGAAGGTTCCTTCTATGAAATTTGCGCCTCGTTACATTGGGCCTTACAGGGTGCTGACTCGTATTAACCAAGTGGCGTATCGCCTTGCTCTGCCGCCTAGCTTGCGCATTCCTAACTCCTTTCACATGTCCTTGTTAAAACCTCTGGTTTGTAACAGGTTTTCTACCAATAGGTCCTCTCCTCGATCTGTTCAGGTTGAGGGCCAGGAGGAGTATGAGATCAACTCCATCCTCGATTCCCGAATTTCTCGGGGGAAGTTACAGTATCTTGTGGACTGGAAGGGATATGGTCCTGAGGAGAGGTCTTGGGTGGTCCAGGAGGAGGTGCACGCTCCTCGCCTGCGCAGGGCTTTTCATTCCCGTTTTCCGTCCCGTCCCGGTTCCTTCCGCCCGGTGGGCGTTTCTGAGAGGGGGGGTACTGTCAGGGTACCTGCTGTCTCTACCTCAGAGGAGGTGAGACATTTAGAACTTCGTCCTCCCAGACGAGCTGAATCGCTCGTTCCTCTGAATCCTCCCGATCGTTTACACGCCGGACGCTCCTGATCCGCCTTCTTTTATGACGCGGCTCTAGTAGCCGACGTCATGACGACTGGCCGCTCGACCTATCAATCAGTCCTGAACTCGAATCAGGACTCGTCGGAGGCAGGATCATCTAGTTAGAACCAGGGTATATAACGGGATTCTGTTCATTGATTCATTGCCCTGTCGTGGTTCTAGCTAGTCTAGTCACTCAGCGCTTTCTGTTTATTTGTCTCCTTGGTTTTGACTCGGCTTGTTTTTTGTCTACTCTCCTTACCTCTATTACTCCTTGACCCGGCTTGTCTCTCACTTACCTGCTCTCTCGTTCCCTCGACCTCGGCTTCTCTCTTGACCATTCTTTGCTTACTCCTTACGTTAGTCCGGCCATTCTAAGGTCCGGTATACGTACCCTGTACCTGTTTGTACTCTGCGTGTTGGATCCCTGTCCCGATCCTGACATTCATTCACTAAACACACTCTGCACTACACACACACTACATTCACTAAGCACACTCTACACTCACTACAAACACTGCATTCACTAAACACAATCTGCACTACACAAACACTTAATTCACTAAACACACTTTGCACTCACTACAAACACACTACATTCACTACAAACACACTACATTCACTATACACACTACATCCACTACAAAAACACACACTCTGCATTCACTATACACACACCTGCATTCACTACACACACACTCTGCATCTAATGCATGCATACAAACATTACATACATTACACAAAACGTACAATCTTCATCCACTATACACACTGCATCCATGACACACATACTGCATCCACTATACACACTGCATCCATGACACACATTCTACATCCACTATACACACACAAACACACTTTATCCTTGTGGGCGGACTCTGGGCTGGCCCGGGGGCCCAGATCTTGAGCTGTGTCGGGGGCCCTAAAATTTCTGATGGCAGCCCTGGGTTTATGTACAGTCATGAGAAAATAAAAGTACACCCTCTTTGAATTCTATGGTTTTACATATCAGGATATAATAACAATTATTTGTTCTTTAGCAGGTCTTAAAATTAGGTAAATACATTTTCTCATTTTTACTACAAAAAGCAGAACAAACACAATAATCTGTAGTTGTTCTGGTGACTACAGTGTCCCTTTAGAATACAACAACAAACAAACAAACCTAAAAAAACACTTCTAACCATTAAACTGTTAATATCCTTCCTTCATTCTACACTCCCACACCTCACCAACCACCTTTACTTCTTTTCCTCCCAGTGCGTCATCTGACACTTAAGATCTCATTTGATTGTAAACTCATCTTGCAACCAATGTTTACTATGTGTGAACAGCATTTTACCTTTATATTTTGTGTAATTATACCACGGTCCCCCTAGAATACAAACTTGTTTAAGCAGGGACCTCAGCACCTTCATCCACTTCTTGCAAATGATTATAAGTCCTTCTATTATAGAATTCTGTGGAATATGTTGGCACTTTATAAATAATAATGACACTTCAAGTACCACAAGTCGTGTATGATGTAGTACAAGGAAGCTACCTCTGTTCTTTTCTTCCTGCATTCTGTTTATTAAACTGTAAGCATTTCTTGGCAGGGACAGCCATTACAGACATTTCATCATGCCTGCAGAAATCATAGATTGCAGCATATAAAGGAAGTTCTTAGGTGTGTATTACTTTTTCTAATATATATATATATATATATATATTTATTTTATATTTTCTACTCCACTGTCTCTATAATACATTAAATGTTGGGTTAACACGTCCCTTTAAGAATGACATTTTGTGTTAACACCAGAAGTTATCATTAGAACAGAGTGATCTTTTGTGTTTATTCGGATATGGCAGCAGATTACAGTAGATGTGGCGGATTCATAATACCCATTTTGGTTTATCATTCTGTCATGGTGTGAATCAAATGTGACAGCTCAGCAGAATGTTTTAAATTTTAGAGCTGTCATGTATGGTTCACATCACTGCACCAGAGGGCAGACATCACTTCATAGGTGCTAGGAGATGTCAACCGAGAACTTATATCACAGAATGCTTAAAAAAACAACAACAAAAAAAGTATACTGCACTGATTAAATACTGTAATATATGGGTGCTGTTGTATTGTAGACACAGAATTTTAAGCATTCCCTCCATAAAGAACATTTAGATAAAGTGCCTTTAATGCATTTTTTTTTAATTCTTTATTTTTGTTGTGCAGATATAGACATTTAACATTTTCTTTCCGTGCCACAACAGCATTAGAAAGGTGAGTATAGACATATGGTTTGATTTGGCATACGGATTGACAGCACATTATTTTTTATTAATATTAGGCTAAGTCCAGAAGAGTCGTGTCGCTAAGAGCGTTACAAGTTTAAACTAGATAAGAAAACTTCAGCTGTAGTAGTAAGTATGGTGGATACATAGGGTACAGTCCTGTTGGTAATGCGGCTTGGTTAGCTAAAAAGTAAACTATTAAGCCCAGGTGAGAACGTAGAAGGTAACGTAGAAGGTTGGGGCTAGGTAGAGGCTGTGCCCTGTGTGTTGTGTTACCTGAGGGGCCTGATGCTAGGTGTCCTACGAACCAGTTGCTGGCTTTGTGTCAGGTCGAGAGTCAGGTCGTGCCGGTCGGTGTGATTGGGTGACTAAGTGCGTCTACGCTGTGAGTGGGGGGCCTAGGTAGGCTGTAGCTCTAAGTGAGGTTCTCGCTGCAGCGAGTTCGCCTGCGCGATTATGGGTGTCTCTGTCAGCGTAAGTCGTCCTATTAGTGCGGGTGAAACGCCCGTCAGAGGAAAAACATAAAATCATATAACAATCGTAAGTTGTAAAACCATAAGTGATCTGGCCAGATAAGTAACATAGACTGCAAAGCAGCTCTGAACATAACGTGAGTAACAGAAAATCAGTAGCGGAAGATAAGCAGGAGAGTGTCCCGGTCATGGTGAGGTCCTATCAGGGAGCCCCAGAGGGCTTCATGTGGTTGCCGCCGCAGACAGTTCTGCCGTGGGTCCCAGGCGTGTGTGGTCTGTTATTGGGTTGCGGTTATTGGGTTGCGGTTGCGGCTGTGACAGGTAGTCCTGTGAGAGTCCCAAGTCCCGTAAGAGCGCGGCTGCATCGCTCAGGCTCTGGATAGAGTAAGCAGTCTCCCCGTGTGTTACTTGGAGCATGCGAGGTAAGCGCCAGCGGTATCCGATGTTGCGTTGTCGGAGCAATAAGGTAAGGGGTCTGAGTGACCGTCTCCAGGCCATGGTGCTGCCCAACAGGTCGCTGTAAAATTCTAGTGCCATATTTTCGAACCTGTAGTTTGGCTTGCCCCTGAGTGCCTTCAGTATTGCCGTCTTATCCGCTCCATTGTGGAATTGAATGATCAGGTCACTCGTGGCGGTTGAAGGGGCTTTGGCCGGCTTAGGGATTCGGAAGAGACTGTCCAGTGGAGTGGCTTTGGCCTGTTTTGGTGGCAGTAAGTCTCCCATCATCCTCCTGATTAGGTGCGGCAACTCCGTTTCGGGGACCGCGCCGGGTACCCCCCTGATTTTCAGATTATTTCTTCGGCACAGGTCTTCTTGGGCCAAAAAGCGGCGTTCGTGGGCCTGATTCTGCTTTTGGAGGTACTGCACTGCCCCCTCCAGCGCCTGTATCCGCTGGGAGTCTCTTTGAGCGTTTGTTTCCATGTTCCCCATGCGGTCTGTTAGGCCTTGTAGGCCCCCTTTTATCATGGCTATGTCTGCCTGTAGGGTGGTCTGTAGGTCCGCTAGGAGCCCCTTCAGTGCCGATATGGTGACCGGAGATGTGTCCAGATCTGTTCGTTTTGGCAGGGGTTTCGTCGGTGTGGGTATGAAGGTCTCGTCCTCCTCCGAGGCCAGGTCATCCGAGAAATCGGAACAGCCGCCAGATAACGTGGCCATCTTGGGCCCAGTCGCGCCATGCGCCTGGCGCCATAGTTCGCCAATATTCATTCCCAGATTCGGACGGTCTGGTTTGGCTTTTTTAGTCTTACGCCCCATGCTGGTTTAATATGCGGGTGTGCTGTCCGGGCTCTCGATATCGCCGGTTATTGCCCGTGAAAAAGGCTTTTTTAGCCGTTTTGTGTCCGGAGCTGCAGAGGCTTGCGTCCGTTCGCTTTGGCAGTTAGGCTCCGCCCCCTTTAATGCATTTATTAACTCAACATTGCAGGCATAAAATTATCAAAAAACAAACATATTATTCATATCTGATAACTCCATTTGTATATTTCTGCTTGTAATGTATTGTGTTAGAATCTGTGAGTATAGTGAGTGTATGCAGCTGTGTAAATGAATGTAGGGTTAAAGATAATATTAACAGTAGTTAGGGTAAAGAGGGGTTAAAAGGGACACTCCAGGCACCAGAATTATTTCATGTTATTGGTAATGGTATCCAGAGTCCACCAGTGCCTTCTTACCTTTAAAGGAACACTATAGTTTTAGGAATGTATAACTCTTAATTGCCCTTTTTTCACCCAGCTAAATACAGTGCGATGTCCCTTGGCACTGGATTTGGGCTCCTCTTAATTCGGAAACCTAATGTGCATGCACGGCATGCCTTCCCCATAGGAAATCATTGAATCAATACTTTCCTATGCGTTTTTTCAAGACGCAAGGCGTGAGGACATCCAGCGTCGTTTCATGAAGAAAAACGTTGTGAAACACCAGGGTGTTTCTCAGAAACTGCAATGATTCACATTGCATGGTTAAGGGGACAGGGTCACTGCACCCAGACCACTTTAATGAGAATTCGTGTTCTGGATGGCTAGTGTCCCTTTAAGTGTTAAACCATTTTGATTGGTGTAATACTTAAATGCAGTCCCCCATGCGTCAATCCAGCTTCATCTACTGCTGTTCTTACAAATGCGAAAGGGTTCACTTGGGCAGTAATTATAGGCTGATAACGTCAGCTGTTGTTCCAAGCCTAAAACAGGCTTCCTATCACAAGTAATGCTTTTTTATTTTTATGTGACATCTATAACCACAGACTATACACACAAACAAATTTTCATTAAATAATGCATAAAATTAAAAGGTACATCTAATAATTACAATCAAATAACTATGACAGGAACATATCTAGGGGCACTTATTTTTTTTTTTTTTTAAAGAAAACCACTTACCCTGGTGATAGTATATGGATCACCACCAACTCTACCCAACAGGAATATTTATTGGGCACTTGAAATCCAAAAACATTAGTTGATCCTCCAGGATGATAGTGATTGTTAAGTACTTTTAAAGCAAACAGTACCCCTATATAAAGAAAAGTAACAGATAGTGAGTGACCAAGACTAGTGATGTCAAAAGCAAATACATGAAATTTAAAAATGATATGAGTGTATAAACCAGTGGTTTCCAAACCAGCCCTTAAGTCATGCCTACCAGTCCAGGATTTAGTTATTACCCAGTAGTTTTTTTGTTTTTAAACACAACTGGGTAATCCTTAAATCCTGTACTGGTAGGTGTGCCTTGAGGACTGGTTTGGAAACCACTGGTATAGAGTGAAATTATTACATTTACATATTTTAGTGACTTGCTTGACATTCTAAAGATTGTTTCTTTATAACGTTGGCTTGAAAAACTAAAATTAATCTTCCCTGTATGACCCTCCAGAGTTGACAGTAACAATGCATGACAAAGCCGTATAACAGTATGAAACATGAGGTCAGTCTGTTTCACTACACTATTTAGGAGGAGAGGAAGAACCGATGGGACTATTGGGAAATTTAAAAAGCAATAAATGGGAGAATCAATGATAGAGGGAAACAATAAATAGAGAGAAATTAAATAAAAGTGGGGGGGATAAAAAAATAAAAAAAATGCACTAAGGGTTAGAGAACTGTGAAGCAGTTGGATGAGAGGGCAATAAACATGGATACATTGGATAAGAGACTTTGAGGGCAAATTTAAGGTACCTGTTGACTAGGATAAAAGTGAAACTGAAGGTTAGAGATGTGTGCAATAGAACAATCGTGGGCTTACAGGGACCTTGTGACTAAGGGGTTTAATATTTAGTTACCTTTTGAATTCATGTTAGAGATCGTAGAAACTAAGGTAGAGTAACATGGTCTCACTACGGATTAAGGTTAAAAGAACGCTATAGGGTCAGAAACACAAACACGTATTCCTGAACCTATAGTGTTAAAATCTAGTCCCCTTAGCCCTTCTAAATATAGTAAAATCTTATCTTTATTCCAGTCTGCTGGTGCTGGCTATGCCCCAAACCACATCCTTGGCTGACATTATCAGAAGTGAAGATCTTAGCCAATCACAATATTTTAGCAAAGGAAAGCACTGGATTGGCTGAGATTGTTAATTCTGATGATCTCAGCCAAGAAAGCGTGCCAAGGGCAGAGCCAATAATGCCCAGACCAATTAGCGCATTGAACTTATACGTGTACAAACAGTTTCCATTATTTTTTTTAATGAGACCTCTCAAAAGGCTCTATTTGTGTTCACTTTTGTGCAGTTCCATACGCTTCAACCACTTGAACAAAACTGTTGCACATGTCCCTTTTCCCCTAGTATGCCTCTTTCTTTTTAGTTATTTTACATGATGCATACCATCCAGCATTATGAACTATTGTAGGGCAGGGATAGAAGGTGATGGTGCACCAGTCATGCTGCAAATTAATTGTGTTCTAAGACAGACTGATATACAAAAGATTCCCATTAAGAAGTATACCTGAAAAGCCGACAGCACATTGCATATTGTAGGAGGGATCCTGCATGAACTCTGCTAGAAATAACTGTAGTATAACATAAAGCACTCCGATAAGTTGTGAAAACACAGCGATTATTACAGCAAACATCACGCTGCCAAGTCTGAGTTCCAGTTTGGAGCCTTTCCACAACAAAGACACCATGTTGAAGTACAGATGCCAGTCATCAGCATGGTGGAACGGTGAGAGAAGTAAACGCTGCCAACCTCTGTTGTGCAAACCCTCATGTACACTGATGCAAGCATAGAGTAATGGCTTCATTGGGCTCAAAAAGAGATAAATATTCAGTCCAAGTGCTGCTAGGGTTATCGGAGGAATGTTGTTAAATCCAAATTGATAGATCTGGGCAAACAGTAGGAGAAGTCCAGTATTGGCTCCTCTGTGTCTTCTCTGCATTGTGGAAAGTCACGTGGTTTACACATGTGATGGAGAGAAAAGATAAAATCACACTTCGTGGAATCTGAAAAATAAGAGATTATATTATTATAGGAAGAGTTCCCTGTATCAGTATTTGCTTAACCTACATTAAAAAAATAAGCCAATGGGTCTTATTATATAAAACCATAGAAAAACATAAAATAAGTTCAAACAGTACAACACAACTGAATTGCATATAGTTATTCACTAAAACAACCAACACAAGATATTACATTGCATTGTTTGTCCCCACGGAAACAGCAGAAGTAAAATGAATGTGTATATCAGTTTGTGAATATAAATAATAACCCATATAATATTTTATCTAATTGTGTTTAATCGAAAACAACAAAATTTACCTAAATTTTACTGAGGAAATTTCCATTTTGTGACCCCAGAAGTTCCTAGTCTCATATCTCATCACTAGTCTCCAGAAGAGCAAATTCATCTCTAGACAGAGAGAAGTAGACTCATACATAGTGGGGAAAAAACATTCATAACATTTTTTAAATTAAATATGTTGTTCTGTGCTTCTGGCATTTGGTTATTGTGTGCCAGAATTCGATGAGCAAAAATCTGAGGGAGGAACCTCCGTCTTGCAGTGGATGGTGGCTAGCCAGTGCTTGCTAATCAACAGCCACATTAAAGAGTTAAAAAAGCCTATGGGGGTCAGTATGACCCTCACAGAAGTACAAGAGAGGTTTTATACCTCCCCTAAACAAACCGCGAATGGAGGTATATTTGCTCAACAGCGAACATCCAATGGCTGCTTGTTGTAATAAAAGACAAGCATCTGGGTAGTTATCACATCCCAGTCACTAGTAACGAACAAGCTCCTGCCCTCACCCATGGATATTGGGTCAGGGCTTCCATTCAAATAATGGGTAGTGGATGGATCACTGTCCACCTGCACAGTTGGGCTATTAAATAAATTAAGCGGTGGAGACACTACTCCAAATATGGCAAGCAGATGTGGCTATAATTAAAATGAACAGAGGGACTTATAGTCCAACACAAACCCCACCGGTGGTCAGCAGATGGGGGCTCTAATTAATTAACTGGTGGGACCTAATGCTCCCCCCAGCGAAAGCAGTCTCTAATTTCGATAACAGGATTGTGTGGGCTCTAGCAGCCAGTAGGCAAACAGTTAACATTAAAATCTGAAGCAACCCGCCACTGAGCATTTCGGTTGCTTCGGGTTTAGTTCACTTGTTGCCACCCATGTATCACACGCCACCTGGCTGACAACAAAACAGCATCATTTTGACCAAAACATATGGTCATATTCTCCCCTGTTTTCCAGGGTCCATCTTCTCTATCTAGTTAAAGAAGGACAATAGTGGGAAATATAGTGGCACATGTAAAATTATGAATGGCATATAAAATAGGTGAGCCAAAAAGCCACAACCACCCTAATACTTATTTAAGTCCTGAAGTTTGACTCTGCTGTATTAATTGACAACCATTATTTCCATAATTTAAGCTCTACCTGTAACCTTCAAAAATTAAATACAGGAGGCACCCATTAACTACCAACTTCTGAAGAATATTAGGCTTAAGAAAAGTAAAAAAAAAAAAAAAATATTCTCTGAAAAATTGGTGTCTGATGTTACCATGCACAGCATAGTGAACCTCCGAACTTGTGCTCGGTTTTAAAACAGAGGTAAGTTTTAATTGTATTCTTTTTTATTTTTTTCGTTGGAGGGGTTACCTTGACCAAAAACGTTTTTTTTAACCCCTTAAGGACCAAACCTCTGGAATAAAAGGGAATCATGACATGTCACACATGTCATGTGTCCTTAAGGGGTTAAACTTGTTTTTTTAGTGGGAGTAATTTAATTTGAGATACTTCGTATAGAAAGTATCCATGCTTATACACAATAAGTTTTCAGAATCTGTGTGAAATGATGCACTACACAGAAACTAGTGTATTTATGCAAATCTAATTCGCATTTCAATTTTGAATTGGTGGTGAATGTAATGCGCATTTGTACAAGAAGATACTATTTCTGCGAGGTACAAGGTACAGCTTTACTGTACACAGAAACCAAGTCTTGCATCCCTGTCGCAGTGATGCGAATGCGAATTTCGCCCTGGCGAATCTTCGTCGTATCTCCGAGAGGTCGATGTCCGAGTAGGTCGTAAAGTGAGGAACAACCTAAATTGTACAGTAGTAAAATTAGACGGTATTGCACATTGTTGCACTGTGCTTTCCTTTTTGTTAGTACTGAAATTGTACTCTAATCTAATGTGCCATTGAATCTATTGAGCAACCAATAAACGTGCGCATCAGATGTGAGTAAATATGATATATAAGCTGTAATATTTTCATATCTCTTACATTTCTAAAAAGAGGTACAAATAACTAAAAAAAAAACACATACATTTACAATACAAATTTACACGTGAGAAAGGTTTTCTATGCATTAACTGTTAGGCTTTTTGTTTTGACATACAGCGCTCAGTACTGGAGTGGTAAATGGTAAGCAAAGTATAATAAAGTGCTACTGTCACCCCCTTCCAAAATGAGTGTTTGAGAACATAAAATGTTTCTAAAACGCTCATATTGACTGTGTTGAAATTTTACTAAAATCCCACCGCAGTCAAAAAATATATTAGGACAAAGTAGGAACTACGCTGTCTTAGTATATTTCCTATGCTTGACGAAAGGCTGAGCTACCACAGTCAAGTTTTATAATTTCCCTTTACTAGTAAGAGGAAAAAGGTTTTGTCTATGAAGGATCCCATGGTCGTGTGGTACTCTCCACCGACCTCAGTGTTGTACTTTCACGCATGCACTGACACGAGCTCCTGGCAGATGAAGCGCACATGGCTGAAGGGGACTGACAAAAAGAAAATGGCAGTTCCCATAAGGGATAGGCTCATGTAAGCAAAACTCACCTTCCCTTGCACCCCGCGGCTCCAGGACACCCAGCAGAACATACACGAGTGAGGAGTCTCTGGAGCAGCATTGAGTGGTAGCATGATAACAAAATAGCCAGAAACACTAATGAGTAGTAGAGTGAGACAAAATGAGAGAATAAGGTAGGAAAATAAAAGAAACAGACCAAAGAAAGAGTGAATTAGAATTGGGGCACTTTCAAGGGTCAGGCCCTTTATGGTAAAAGGTCGTCCAGTTCCTATTAGTGGGAAATTGCTCTCATGTTGATGCCAGAGCAATGCGATCCAAGGTAAGTGGGTAGATTTGCCAAAAGGCTCCTTCTATTGAACCTGGACTAGGATCAGAGCCTGTCTGCGATGTGTGCTAAATTGGTCATGATTTGTGTCTGGAAATACATCCTAGAGGGTGAGGTAGGATGCAACATGAAGACCTTTGCAGACCCAAAGCACAGATGAGTTGCAGAGATTGGCGGATTCTGGAAGTACCAGAATCTGAAAAATCCTGCAATCTACCCAGAATCTAGAGCAGATGTCATCAAATGCAGGGGAGAGACCGCTACTTGTGGGTGCAATAGTCATTTTGAGTATCAGCCACCATTCAGCAGAGTGCAACGAAAAAAAAAAACAACATTGTTGAGAAATACATGCGTTGCTCCAGGGTGGACATGGATAACTCCCACTGGTCCAAAGCAGAGGGCAATACGGGGCAGGGGCAATAATCCACTAAAGCAAAGGTTGCTCCAGATCGGGATATTGGTCATATCTTCCTTTCATGATACACCAAACCACACAGTCGAATTTACGTAATTCCGTGTTCACCACTTAGAATTCAGACACAAATCATGGAAAGAGAGTTCAGCTAAGTCTAAAATCAGGCAAATATCTGCAAAAGTCATGTAAATTGCTAGAAATATCAATTTAGCAGCTGAAATGTAGAGATTAGCGAGGAACTCTCACAAACCATGACCCTACTTCCACGACAGCTTCATAAGACTACCCTTCATAAGCAGAAAATTTAACTTTAACTGCCACATTTCTCTACTTTGCCAATCAAGTCCTGGATAAAATCTGTATTTTCAAAAGTGCAGCAGACATATCATTGAAGAATCCAGATTGGATGAGGGGTTTCCCACTATATACTGAATTGACAAAAATGTAAAAGTTAATAGTTCAGTGAAAAAAAAACATTGTGACTAAAATATTGGAAATACAGGGACTTCAAATTTGACTTTACTTTTTGGATTGATTGTATTTTGCATATTTTTCTAAATCTATTATCTATAGAGTGGCTTACAAATCAGCAGCCTTTTTACTTATCATAGAGTAATTCTAATGAATCAAACTGATTTTCATTTTCCAATAAGAGATCATACCGACCCTTGGATACTAGGGTAAAGGGACACTCCACTGCCCAAATACAAAATAAATAAAAATCACTATTTAGTAAATACACCCTAAATGACAACACGCATGCATTTAATTAGGTATTTTTTATTGAGGTGCAATTAAAAACAGCTTGCAAATCCTGCAGTTCTCTAGTCTGCAGCTTTTGCAAGCCCTCCACTAACTCCGCTCAATCTTTCTGTGGCTGTCCAATCACAGACATTCCATTGCAGCTCAATGAGCTGCAAGGCAGGTGCTCTGAGTAATTGCTACACCTTAAGTTTAGCTTCACTGAGCTAAACAAACCATGAAGTAGCAGGACCTGTTGTCTGCTTGAAAGCCAAGGGAGTGTAACTAGGTTAATGTGTAAAAGTGTCAATTTCAACTGAAATGTGCACTTTTTGCAAAATGAAAAATAAAGGACACACTCTTCACACATAATGCTTGTCAGCAAGCTTAATTGCTTTAGGTGTCTGGAGTATTCCTTTAACTGTTACTATTATGGCCACCAGTTTTCCATAGATATAGCTATAAAGCAATGTGTAAAATGTTGTTAAAGGGATACTCCAGGCACCCAAACCACTTCTGCCCACTGGAGTGGTCTGGGTGCCAACTCCCACTACCCTTAACCCTGCAAGTGTAATTATTGCAGTTTTAATAAACTGCAATATTTACATTGCAGGGTTAAGTCCTCCTCTAGTGGCTATCTATCAGAAAGCCACTAGAGGGACTTCCTCGCACTATGTGAGGACCTCTAGCGTCGCCGAAATCCCCATAGGAAAGCCATTGCCGCGCATGTGCATTTGGTCTCCCCCACCGAGGAGATAAGGCAGAGCCTGACCAGCGCCGAGGGACATCGGTACTGGACTCCGGTAAGTCACTGAACGGGTTTTAGCCCCTTTAGCAACTTGGGATGAGGGGTGGGAGGAAGAGGGGTCCTGCAGTGCCAGGAAAACTAATATGCTTTCCTGGCACTGGAGAATCCCTTCAAGTAACCACACATGTGTGAATTAATTTAATCTTACGTCTAGAGAAGTAAATTAATACTAGCACTAAATGTATTGAACATGGCAAGGAAAAGTCTAGACTAGAGGAAGGTGTACTCTATAATTCTGCTCATTCTTGCTGTGAATATGCTGAAGTTTGAGATCAGCACTTAACGGAGGTCAGCTGTCAATACGAGTTTGGTTGTGGCACAAGAAATGACAGAGGTGACAGAACAGAAAGCGCTACACTTGTATTTGTGAGTACTGTTTACCCTTGCTGGAAAATGCAAGTGTCCGTTTCTAAAGAAATGCTGATCTTTTCACTGCATCTAATGCACATAACTTGTCACATAAACAAGTCATGCAAGCGCTTTGCATTATAAAGTTACGGCTTATAAAACAGCATCGTCCTTATATAAAGACAATAAGTGTTTCAGACCCTTTCAGTGATTGCAAATGCCCTTTCAATGATTTAAATATTTAAGCTTTATCAAATATTCTGAGGTTATTGTTTCATTATTCATAAAAAAACAAGTTTTTAACATATTCTATAAAAATAGCTGAATGTAATGTTTAATATGAGTTTAGCTTCTTTAACTTATTTCTGAATTAAGGACCTAATACTATCGTGGACACACAAAAGACCCATGATTACAGGAACACTATAGTTTCGGGAATACGAACATGTATTCCTGAAGCTATAGTGCTGGTGTGGCGGTTTAGGTTCCTGGCCCACGTATCTGTAAAAAGATGATTTTACTCATCTTTTCACCAATGCCGTGCTGGTCTCGACGTGGCTCGCTCTGGCTCCATGGCTGCCACTAGAGGTGTTATTAGGCTGCGATTTAAACGCTGCATTTTCTCTGAAAAGGCAGCGTTACATTATATAGCCTGCAGGAACAGACTATACACAGCAGAACTAGTACATTAAGCTGTGCCTTTAAAATAATTTTATCAGGTAGCATTTAGAATCAGAGGATCTTTCCATGCTTGTACCAGGAAAACACAGGTATTGCTCAATACGTGGTCTCCTCTCTCTTACCTGGGACCGGAGTAAGTGGCTTGTTCAGGAAACAGATGTACAGAGAAAATGCTAGTGTACATGTGAAAAAAACAATTATGAGAAACCTTGAACTTTTGTTTAAAGAAAAAAGTATTGCGTGATAGCATTCAAAATATAGATGTAAAGAACGCAGACGTTAGACACTTTTAGAAGTGGTATGTATGTATTAAGTAACTGCTATAATGCTCTAAATTCACACCTAAGGACAGCAAATCAAACTGTAATTTAGATCTGGTGTAGTTATATATGAAGGGTTTTGCTGTAATCAGGAGCTATAGCTGAGCAATACTTACATTTTTACAGCTTTAGAACATATAAGGTTTATAAAATATACATTAAAAAAATCTATATATAGTGTGTGAGTGAAAAATCCCAAAAAACTGCATCACTACAAATTTTTGAACAGACTTCTGATAATGTGTGGCCACATTAAAAATGTAAAAATACCCCTAAATAAATGTTATAGGATGTTCAGATAAAGGTTTATTAAGCACTCCAAAAAGATGCATCAAAGTGCTACCTAGAAAATCAATAGACAGTAGAAATCAATAGACAAAATCAATGAGGTAATTAAAACAATCTGGTTTATAAAAGAGGAATTTTGATACAAATACAAACAAAAGTAAGAAAAACATTAAAAATATATTCTGATATAAGGTATGCCATTTGATATTTAAAAGGCTTTATGTAGAGATTTTAATGTAAAATAATAAAACATTTTAAGTAAAAATGTATTTAGAAATTGGGACGTGATAATTTCAATTAAAAATTGATATAGATTTTTTTTTTATATACAAGTCTTAAAAATGTTTGCAAAATGGAGAGGATTATTGAATCTATACAATAAACGAAAAAAAATAATAATACAAGATTGCTTAACCCCTTAAGGACCAAACTTCTGGAATAAAAGGGAATCATGACATGTCACACATGGCATGTCTCCTTAAGGGGTTAAGCAATTATCATAAAATGCAGAAGGAAGCAATTAGGAATTGCACACTGATTGATTTTAAAACCACCATGAAATGGAAATTTGCAAACTGCCCACCATAAAAAAAATAAAGCGGGTTATTTCTAAAGCGCCAATATGCAGCAAAGTGCAAAAAATTGAGCAATCATCTTAGAAACCAGTGGGATATTTTTGTTGATTGCTCCAATTTTTAAGCAAATATTCTGTTATAAATAAACTCTGATATCTCAGTGCTTCACTTCAAGTGCTTTGCACTCTTAACACACATGGTTTGCAGTTTACATTTAATCTTAATACATATATCCTCACTTCAGTCCGTGATCCTATTAACATAACAGAAGCATATACTGCAGGGGATCAGCAAAGCTTGGCTAAGGGTTCACACAAGGACACAGGGGTACTTTATAAGCGGCAGAACTGATTTGAAATGATAGTATAAGCCTCATTGAAGTTCCTCACAATTGAGGAAGAATTTAAAGTCCAGGCCCTCCTCATCGAAATAAATCATACAAGTGTTTTCTAAAGCCCAAGTTGTGCAGGCCATCTGCTGTTCTGCCCCATTTCATTTAACATCTCACACTCGCCATTCGAAGATTGGCTTTTTAACTGTAGACAGCCATTGGGTAGCGGTTCAGCCAAGTAGGCTAGAAACAGTTCTAAAAGGACAGAAGTTGTGACACCGGGGTTTGTCTATGGAATAGAACATCTGGTGTGTTTGCGAGAATCGAGCTGCTGACATAGCTTCATTAAAATTCTATTAACATCTCTAGTGGGAACAGCAGTGGCGTTTGTGCCATTTAACAGTACTGTACTACAACTCAAAGAAAACCTTCCTTGTTCAGAAATATTCGAGGCAAGTAAACTGACAGTCACATTCTTTCATTCAGAAAAACAAATGCTAATACAGAACTGGATATTTGTTTATCTACCCACGAGAAAAGGAACAAAAGTAACAATTTTGTTGTTGCAATAAAGAAATAAAACAAAAACCATACCACACAAATGCCAAAGATTTTACTTAACGCATACATTCTGATTTCCTACATCGAAAAGACACCCCAGGGTGTACATTTTATACTATAGAACTGCATAATAAGTACATTTCACAAAAATTAAAAAGAGTTATTGACCGATATGTCCCACAGATGTGATTGGCATCTATTTCACTGAAATCAGTAACTGGCAGAGATATTTCAGGCAATCCTGAGCCATCCATTGACCTCACAAATGCTATGACCAGAGGAGTCCAAAGAAAACTCCCAATGTTTTGGCTAGGTACCTTCCTCAAGGGGATCTTAATTAAAATCTATGTTACCTTGTCTTATTTTATACCCTAAATAAGGTGTAACCCACCCATCGGTTCAATTTGGTCTGACCAAAGCAGTGTATAGTCGTGTATAAGTAATAGTATAGGAAGGACACTGGTAGCTGGTTTACTACATAATACAAAATAAAGAAAACGGTCATATAAAACATAGTCAGATAAACACTGCACTCTTTTAAGGTAATTTCAGCAAACCTATTACGAGTAGGTAGCAATTTCAGAATGGGAGGGTGGAAGACCCTAGAGAGGTATGCACAGTAAGACACCAGTGCCAGGAATTAAAGTTGCACTGTCATGTCAAACTTGCCTTTCCCCAATCGATCCCTCTTCTTTCCCTCTCTCAGGATCTGTTCTTTTTTTCCTATCTAATCTAGTTTTCTTTTAAACATAAGACAAATTAAGAAGTACTTTGTCTCGTGTATTTTCTTACGCTTGACCTTCTATGACCCACTACCTGTGGGTCAAATACATTTTCCCACAATACTCACCCTTTCCTCCGTGATCTCGCGATGCTTCCTTTCACTATTCCCGAATGTCCTGTCATTTAGACAGGACGCCGGTGAAACTACCAAATTTTTTCCTAACAGAATGAGAACAGTTTGTTCATTCGTGTTAGGACGAACTTAGGTACTTTTAGATTGGTTCGAAATTTCATTTGAATTAATTAATTTCTGATCTGTTCAGCAGCTGCATCTTGCAGCCGCTTAGTAGATAAAATAAACACAAATGGGTTAGCGCTAATAACTAAAAACAAAATAAAAAGAAGGCAGCAAACCATAAAGGGAATCCCTCTCAACCTTTAAGAAGACATGTATAAATCAAAAACAGAAAGAAGGGCTGTGCCACAGACCAAACAAAAATATAATAATCTTCAAAGATAAGACAAAAAATAATATTGCACAGTATTAAAATATGAAGAATGTATAGTCCATAAAGTTATCACAAACAATTTTCCACATAAAAGATGCCTCTACTAAGAGGGGAGGAAGCAGCTATAGAGGTAGCTTCAGACTCAGATGATTATAGCCTTTTCAGACACAGATGATTATAGCCTTTTCAGATAGTTTGGAAATCCACATAGAAGATCAACGAGAAAAGCAGGAAAAACCAGTAGTGCAATATGTCAAATCTGGTGGACAAAAGTGTAAAATAGCGGTATTATACTCACATTACACAGAACTATAGCCAGCTCTAGCTTTAATGGCGTACAGTGGTACAATCCCCACTTATAAGATTTGATAAAAGGAGTCCTCGCCAATGGGAGTGTCTGTGAACTCAGGAAGCGATAAAAAGGCAACAGATAGTGCTCTCAATAATAAAATTATTATGTATAAAAACTTTTTTTGAAGTTATACTCACAAGTGTGGAGCAGACTTACTGCTCTCTGCTGACAGCGTTGGTGGTATGATCCCCACCTAGGATTTCTTGGAGTAGGGTAATAAAATGGCAGAAAGTAAAATGAAATAAAATAAAAATGCCGGGGGCGGAGCCAGCACCCGAGCGAGCTAGACGCGTCCTGCAGCAGCTCCTCCGGGAAATCCGTTCAAACGCTGCATAACGACGAAAACGGCACCTCTAACAAGCCGCAAAACGCCTCCGGTGTGCCTTACAGAATGGGCAAGAAGGCGAAAAAATATAAAGCTGATCCTGGCTCAGGTTCCCGAGATATCGGAGCTTTTATGCGCCCGACCATGAGGCCGGACCCAAGCAAGATGGCGCTGGCTGGGGCCTATACCTCGCCTTCGTCGGACGACGAGAGCCAGACGGCCTCCCACTCACCTCCACCTAAGGTACAGGCGAAACCAGCGACTCACACAGAGCCAGGTGACTCAGCCCCAGCCACGAAGGCCGACATTAAGGCTTTAGTAAGGGAAATACAAGCAATGTTCCATGCTGACATGGCTCTGATTAGGGGGAAATCTCCACGCTCACAGGGAGGGTGAAAATGGCGGAAGAAGACGTTAAAAGTGTTGGGGTGGCCCAGGCTGCTACAGATGCAGCCCTGGGTTCACTGCAACAGCAATGCAACACCCTGACTACACAATTAGCCACCCTGGAAGACAAGGCAAAGGCACAGAACGTGAGGATCCGAGGGGTGCCTGACTCAGTCACTGACTCTGAATTACCACACTACTGCCGGAGGCTGATAGCCACATTACTGCTACCAAAACAAGCTAAGCAAATAGGAGTGGACTCTTGTTTTCGGCTCCCTAAAGCACCTAAAGCACCCCAGGGGGCTCCCAGGGATGTACTGGTTAAACTTATCATGGGAGCCACAAGAAGCTCGCCCACGGTTCCCTTTGAAGGGGCTCACCTAACTTTATTTAGAGACATTTCCAGGCACACCCTGACATGGAGTAGGTCTCTCAGACCAATTACACAGCAGCTTCGAGAGCACACCATCACATATAGATGGGGCAGAATCGACTGATGGCAGAGAAAGCAGGCGAAATGCACCTCTTAACGCACAAATCAGAAGCACCAGCTTTCCTTCAGGCCCTAGGCCTGCCAATAGAGGCGGCCGCAACGGACACGAGCCATTCCTGGACTGTCGCTAACATCAACCCATTTGTACCCAGAGGAATGAGAATGGGCAAGCCTGACTCACCTACCTGACGCCACAATGGACTGCAGCCTATGCTGCCGCTTATAATCTTGCCAAACAATGTTTGATACTGTTTTTATATTTTTATTGCATTATTTTTCTGCAAGTTCACAAACATTTTATGTACTCTTAATTTCAGTTGATGGGTGACCGCTACCAATAACTGGCTCCGTAAGCTGACAGTCAGTCGCCAGGCCTTGCAATTAACTCCCCCCCACCCCCCCTTTTCCCCTCTACTTCAACGTGCTCCTTCCCCTAACAAGCGAGCTGACACTCTGGGGCACATAAATAAGCATACCTAGCTGGCATAAATACCTATTGATTACCACCAGGTAAATACTAGGTCTGTACATGACATACGACGACCTTCACCACTTACTACGCACCCTAAACGGTCTTCCTTTGAAGCATAGCTTATACCCTGAAAACCTTAAGGGCGCATAAGCAACCTACCAACAACCTCCAGGTCATAATTAGTCAACTAGACAGTGCAGTCATGAGGAATGTAAGCTAAAAATTACAAAAATGGGTCTATAATATGCATGTGATGCTGTTGTTGTTTAACGCTGTGATCTATGATGGAAATCTTTACTGCACACGCTGTAACCTGTTGATCTTGATTACCCGCAAAAATAAATAATTAAAAAAATAAATAAAAAAATGCCAGGAAAAAATGAAAAAAATGTAATTGGCACAAACAACAGTTCTAGTGACCAAAAAACCTTTATTAGTAAAATAACATAAAAGTATCAGTATCCAAACGCATTTCGCCAGTAGGCTTTTTCAATGGATTAAAAATATGCATCCTGGCTTATGGGGTATATATAGGTAAAAGGCACTTTAAATGTGGCACCAATATCGCAAAGATAACTATCCAGCCAATCACAATTCAGATATAGGATTGGAGCTTATACAAGTAAAATACCGTAGTTGGGAAATCAGTGTTCTATTAAAAGATATAAGTAATTTAATTTAGACATGTGACACACGTTCTATTCATTTAACCGCTGTGCCTCATGAGAGTTGTAGCTAGCAACAGTGGCTTGTGTAGTCCGTGATGCTGGCAAAATGATCACATTCACCAGCATCACGGAGAAGATCTATATTAATAGATAGCTTAGTAGATAGCTCCCTAATTCCCACGGTATCAGGGAGCCATCTACCATAAGGCTGAAAGACCAAGATTGGTCTTTCAGCCTAGGAGGCGTTGCTATTGACTCAACTTGTGTCACTGGTGACACTAATAATGGGAGGGGTCATCCAGAAAGTGGGTGTATAAGTAGGGTTGACATATCCACTATATTTTCATCATGTTGATTGGCAGCACATGAAAATGCTGCCCTGTATTATGAATAATGTATATGCTGCAAGATTACTGATTGATTTATCACTTAACTTACTACCTGCGGAATTTGACTTACTGCAGGGCTCCACTTTCTGTGTGTTGCCCAACAATTTGTATAATTGATATGTGTCCCAGAACACATGGTAGAAAGGTATCCCTATGTATAAGTCTAGTAAGTGGGCAAGTCTCCATACAAAAGGGGAGTGTCAGGCTGGCGTCAAACAGCTCCTGGCAGTCCATACGCCTGCGCAAAAATGCAGAGAGCACTGTTAAGCGCTCTCTGCATGGTCTTAGTGCCGTTGCACAGCAGGCCTCTAATGATGTACTTGTGCTGTCCCAAGGACCAGACAGGTCCGGGCCAGCTGTGTTAATTTTGTCGAGTAACAATTTTATATAAGTTAAAAAGGTGCGCTTTACCTTTAGCTAATTCGGAAACTAAAATATGACTAAAACTAAAATGGCTTTTTAGTCAAAAGACTATGACTAAAACTTATCTGAAATTTGCCACAAAAATTAACACTGCACAGAGAGGATGTGCAATGGGCAAAAGACACAGACCAGTACTTGGGAGAGAGACACCTTGAGGGGGATACAAAGAGACACAGAGAGGCTGGGGAATGTGCAAAAGGACAAACAGAGGCTTTAACTAAACCCATTATATTTTAGTTGTGTCGACTAAAATCTACAGGAGATTTAGTCTATTAAAACTAGACTAAAACTAAAACAATTCAGATGACTAAAATATGACAAACTAAAATGTATTTTTAGTCAAAAGACTGACTAAAACTAAATTGAAATTTGCTGCCAAAATTAACACTTCGGGCGGGCCAGGATCCACTCCAAGTTTATGATACAGTGAAACAAAACTGCAATACAAATTTATTGATGTAAGACATGTAAAAAAAGGGGGAAGCTATCTCAATGTTTACTTGTCCTACAGTCTCATGGTTTCTAAGGTTTCCAGAACCTCAATGTCTATATTTTTCCCATAACAGACTCTTCACCTTTGTCTATCTTCTCTATACTAAAGCAATCATATTCAATAAATTTAGATGTCCTTGGAAAAAAGTATTTCTGCCAGAGCTAAACAGGCTACGTTAATAAGCTGGACGCTTGAAGTTTTCTTCTGAATCGTAAAATTAGAACAATAAAAGGCATTTTCTGCTAATGAAAGGCACTCCATAGGCAACACAAGCTTCTTTTAGGAAGCATGAAGCATTCTTTTCTAATAATGTACAATCATTTTCAAAACTATGCCACAGCCTCCAAAATGTACAAACGTTAAGGTCACGCTTAAAGTAGCTATTTGTTGTTAATCTCTACTGCCACGTGCCAGCATTGTTGAGGCCTACTCAAAATAAATTAAAAGAGTGTGGCTTTCTAAACATAGCTTTAAGATGGAAAACTGTTAAATAATAAAATACTCAGAAGTGTTGAATATTTAGTTTCTGGAATAATTTAAATGTAATACCTTAGCTGCTTAACAGCACTGAAAAATAATAATAAATTATTGTGTTACTAAAACAAAAGTCTTGATACACAATTGCATAATAAGCCGAGGCCTTGTCCAAGTAAACAAGGAGAAGGTTTTCATTTTAGGCTGTATGTTAAAGATCTGATACTCGCAAAACCCTCTTTATTTATGAGTTTTCATAGGTTGTTGATCGAGGTATCTGGTTTGGTATCCACAGTGTGACAGTATTCTAGATTACTTAGAATAAATATGTATGAAGAGCTAGACACAAGGGAAAATAGGTAATTGTGTCAGCTTGTATAAAGGTGAGGTGCAGTCTGTTCCAGACAAAAAAGGGATAACCCTAATAGGCAAAGCAAAAACAAAATATGTGTGTCCTAACTAGAGAAGGAATAGACTAAAAATAGACAATGAACTCTTTCTTGAATGTGACACATACAGATAAAAAAACAACACATACACACTGTGAACAAACAACTTAAATCTGTTCCTATAAACTCAGCCGTAACACACTTATGAAAGGAAAAAATATATGACAATCTATAGAGATAGTACATTCTCTAGTAGAAATGGTACACTCAAGACTACCTACAACAGAAGGTTAATTGGCTGATAATGAGAGAGAGGGTATATCGAGATCAATAGGTATAGGAGACCCTTATAAATAACCAGCTCATGCATTTCCATCACGCTATGCATGGAGATGTCCAGCACCACCCAACACCTCATATGAAAGCATTATACATGCTTTCCTACTGTGGAATCCCTAATGCGAGCACGGGGAGAGAGGAGCGGAGGCAGGACATCTGCACTGGACATTTCCACTGGTAATTTTCAGAAGGAGCTTTTAACTCCTTCTGCACTGCGGGTGGGGAACGACAGATGGAACAAAGAAAGTGGGGTGAAAAAATTACACATGAAAGCCTGACTAGCTAAATAGGCATTTAGTAATTTGCTTAAAAAGATAACACCGACCAGCAAAAGAAATCCATAAGGGACTTAATAGAGAAGTTAAGTATTTTCCATGAATTCAGAAACCTACCATAACACTTAGTCCAAATGAGGCATGAAATGACTATTTCAAAATATCAATGTATAGTGTAGTTCAAAAGGATACATATTGTAGACGCTGGTAATATATATATTGGTAACATCTGTATACACTAATTTCATTGGAAATCCATTGAGTGTTCTCATCTTTATTGTTTGTTTATATTTATCCAGTGCAGAGCAGCACATTAGTTTAAGTTCACTTATTACTTTTCAGGCAGAGTGCCAGACTTATTGCTGACACACACACACACACACTGTAAATGATTTTGAATATATATATATATATATATATATATAAAAAAGAAAATTTATTCCTACTTACCGTAATTTTATTTTCCTGGTCACAGGCCATGGCAGCACAACAATGGGTAGCTCCTCCCTATTCCTAACCAGACAGGAACCTAATTAAAACAGAAGGTATAAGTAACTCCTCCTACCCCTCCCACCCTCAGTCTTGTTTCCAGCAATATCCCAGGGCAGGATCTTTGTGCTTTGTCCAGGAAAAGAAAATTAAGGTAAGTAGGAATACATTTTCCTTTTTCCTGGCCATATCTGTCACGATTCCGGGGAACCCAACACGCTAACACACACACAGACACACACACACAGAAAGTGTGCAGTACCGGTCCTTAGAGTGGCCGGGCTAAGCACACACAGAATAGTCAGGAGATAAGCCGAGTAAGGGGAACCAGAAAGCAGAATAACGAGAAACAAGCCGAGGTCAAAGGGTAGGAGAAAGTCACATGGTCAGTATAACAAGCCAGAGAGTACGTAACCAGAAAGCACACGTTCACAATCAATACTATGAAGCAAAGACCACAACAGGGCACAGAAAGACAGGAAAGGTAAGTATTTAAATCCTAGCCTGAATCCTGATTGGCTAACCACCAATCAGTATTAACAAACACACGTGGGGGATATCTATACCCCCCACTGTGTTTGTTGCACTGTAGCTTTAACGCCGGGTCACGTGAGTGACCCCGGCGCTTAGATAATAGTGCCGGCTCCCAGCGTGCAGCGTTAGACATGCTGCCGCTGGGAGGAGGACACGAGCGGCGTGTCAAGAGGAGAGGACGCCGCTCGCTTATCGGTAAGGGGAGAGGGGACCGCGGGCGGCGACGGACCGAGGGTGAGTGCTGCGAGAGGATTGCAGCCTCCCCTCACTGCCGCCCGCGGAGCCCTGACAATATCCATGGCAGCACAACAGTAGGTAATACCCAAGCAATAACCAAGGGAGGGAAAGAAGTACACAAGACTTCCAAAATATGAATGCAAAATGACAACACACACCTCATAAGGACATTGGAAATGAAAAACTGATTTCCCACTATTGCCACATTATCAAATTGACCAACTCAAACGTACCAAAATAAATGTCTGAAAATTGATTGAGGACCAAGCAGCCATTTACCTATAAGGTCCAGGGAAACTTGGCCACAGATGCTCAAGAGGGAGAAATGGCTCTAGTGGAGAGCAAACAGACATTCAGGTACTGTAACTACTAGGGCTTAGTAGCCTAAAAAATAGCCAATAATATCCATCTGCTGATGGCTTATATAGAGTCTTGAAGACCTTTAAGGTCTATTAGTAAAGATAAACAGACTATCAGAAGAAAGCCAGAAAGTGGATCTATAGAAATAGATCTTAATACATCTATCTAGGACAGGAGGAGAAAGTTTCATTACTGACTCTACATTCTAATCAATAGGCTTTAGATATATTGTGGAAAGCAGTAAAGGGTTCTATGCAAAATAGTGCTTGAAGATCTAATATCCTTCAGCCCATGCCAATGTCACCGATATAGCCAACTTAATATTAAGCAGTTGTGGAGATATATAATCTCGTGGTTGAAAGGGTTTCTAGAGCCGGTGAAGAATTCCACAGGGAGCAATGGTTAACCGTGGGATCATATAAATACAGCCCTTTCACAAAAAGAGAGATCAGAGAGTGCTGAGAAATATATATCTGAGGTGATATAGCTGATTCCTAGATGAGTCCTGGATTGAAGAACTTAGAACCTCCATGGTAGAATGAATTTGAATGATCACCTAATTAGAAATAGACCAGGAAAAAAGGCATCTCAACTCTGTAAAGGTAGCCAAGGATATACGTTTTCCATTGCGTTCAGAAGGGTATTAATTACTGTAGTTCAAAAAACTCTTCTATTTAAGCTCTTCTTTACAATATCGAAAGCTTCTGATTGAGGAAAGTAGCACTGAACCTGATGGAAGAGGGAATAACTCTTTTGAGAGATGGAGGTACTGAAGAAGATAAGAAGAAGTGGAAACCATGGACTGGGTACAAATATGGGACTGTCAGAATGATTGATATTGGCTCTTGCAATCTATGCTGAAGAGAAGTGTTGGATGTTAAGGGTGTCCCTTTCCTGAACGTATTTGATTTCGGAGAAAAGTTCCTCATCCTCAGTGGATGGTATTCTCAGTTATCACTGTCCAAGGGATTTTCATAGGAAAGTTAACCTCCGCCCTTGTGACATCTTATCAGATCTATGATGGAGGACCTGGATCAAAACTCTCTCTGCTGAGGTAATATGATAGTCTGAAAAGCGCTATACCGTGCCTTGTAGAACTGTGTTCCCAGCTATACCCTGAACTGGGAGGGAGCAAGGTGACTTCAGTAGACATTCATCTTTCACCATGAAGATGTAAAAATAAAATTGTAATTCCACTGCAATCTGAGAAACATTTGGTGATGTGGGGCAAAGGATACATAGTTACATAGCTGAAAAGAGACTTGAGTCCATCAAGTTCAGCCTTCCTAATGGCAATAAGCATCCTGCAAATCTATAGACATCATCCAATGTACTAGAAATACAACCTTTATGATGAAGAATAGCCTCCTCTAAATGAAGGGAAGCCATAAAATTTACAAAGCATCTCTTTTTACCTTTTCTCTTCCTCTGGTAGAATAATGACCACTTACATCAAGGTTGAGATCTACCATACTTTCTTCCTGGTGTGAAATACCTTGGTCCGAGAAGGAAGTTAATGAGAGTCCTTGGAACGAATGGGTCTCCTGGACCTTAGGACTTGAAGACAAGCTTTCCTCCCCTCTGCCGTTCTCTTGATCCATTAATTTAGGAGGATGCATCTGTGGACCAGGTACTAAGCCAAAGAGCCCAGCTAGTAGACACAAAGAAAGTCATATTTCTGGCTAGAATATAATGCAACCTAAGTAGGCTTCTTAGCTGAAGACTATTTCCGGCTTAATGACTTGTAAATTGTCAACAGACAAAGGAAATTTATCTCTGATATGCTCCTCTAAATTATCCATACCAATCTTAGATCCTTAGAGATTGAGGCAAGACCTTACAGCAAGATGAAAGCCTGTGCCAGCTGCCACATAGGCTTTAGAGAGGAGCAGGACCATGTATAGTCTATGGAGTTTTACACAGCTCCCGCATTGTTTACAGGCAGAGTGGAACATTTAGCCAGTCTAAGTACTGCATCGTCTACTTAGGAGCAGAGTCCCAGGTACTAGAGCTCCCCATAGGAAAGCATTAAACATGCTTTTCAATGCTTTCCTATGGGGAATTGAGCGACACTCTAGAAACCAGGAAGTGCCCTCTAGTGTCTGTCTTGTAGACAACCACTAGAGGTGGAGTTAACCCTGCAATGTAATTATTGCAGTTTATAAAAAACTGCAAAAATTACAGTTGCAGGGTTAAGAGTAGTGGGAGTTGGCACCCAGACCACTCCAATGGGCAGAAGTGGTCTGGGTGCCTGGAGTGTACCTTTAAGGATCTTAAGGGAACCGGAAACTTGAAAAGATACTCTACATCCTCTGTCATCCGAAAAGAAAGGTAGAGGTAGAAGGGTCAATCTTAGAACATACTTTCAGGCATAAGGACCTGCGGACTCTGGAAATCAAATGGTCCAGGTGACCGGATTCTGGAACTACTGAAATAGGCTGAATATCCTCAACTGATTATTCCATGTCTCTGAATGTATCCATCTCCAAGAATTCCTCAGAGTATTCATTCTGGGAATTGTCCAGAGGATCCGAGCTTTAACAGCTTCTATGACGTCTTGAGATACCTCCTGTTTAATCTTCATAATATATGGCACAGGGGTAGATGGGCCTGTAGCCATTTTCAGACAGTCTGTGCCGAGACTTAACTTTTACAAGGCTCTCTTATCATATGCATCACAAACAATTCTTTAGGGTGACTTCCCTTGTATAATCCGGATAATTTTCTTCCCGTAGAGCTATCATCATAGGGAATTCCAAATATTAATAGGCACTCTTTTGTTTAGTAACGACAGAAAAAATAGAATGGCTTACCTATGTCTCTTAGAGTGTGACCTTTTTTCCCAGGAGCAGAGGGATCTGAATCCATAACTGCATAAGATTCCTTTTTATCCTTAACAAAGCAAATCTCTACTAAATAAATAGAGATTGATATATACAGAAAACAATGTAATATACATTCAATAAAGAAAAACTTCCCAAAACCTAAAAGGAGAATTCAAAATAAGATTAAAACTGCACACAAATTTACTTACTTAATATAAGAAAAAATTGTGCTTATAAGGGAAAGCCAATATGACCCTGCAACTGGACTTACATTTTAGAATATGCACAAGCAAATCAGATTTTCGCGCATGCGTGGAAACAGCATGGTGCGACCATTAGACTAGCACCTGCGTATTCGCAAGGATTAAACGCAGAGGAAAAAACCTGAATGGACCCAAAAGTAAGTATGGAAACTTAGGGACTTATAATAAAACAGGTCAAAAGACTGAGATAGAGGAACAGAACAGCGAATAGCCTATTACCAAGTATGAGACATAGAAATAGGATAATAAAGTTAGTGAATGCCTAAAACCAAACATAGAGGCATATAATAATATAATAAAGAGAAATCACCAGGTATAAAAACCACAGAGGCCTAGAGAAAGCGAATAAAGCACCACACTTAGGTGAACTAGCTGAAATAAAAGGTTTAACAGAGGCCTAGGAATAAGTGAATCCAGAGGATATAATTAAAAGCCCAACAGAGTCCTAGGAAAAAGTTAATCTGAACCAAATAAGTTTTTCTTGGTCTCATTGGACCACAGGACATGGTTTCAGTAATCCATGTCCTCAGTCTGCTGGTCTTCAGCAAACTTGTGCATCATCTTTAGAAGAGGCTTCCTTCTAGAACGACAGCCATGCAGACCAATTTGATGCAGTGGGTGGTGTATGGTCTGAGCACTGACAGGCTGACCCCCCACCCCTTCAACCTCTGCAGCAATGCTGGCAGTACTCAGACAACATCTGGATATGACGCTGAGCACGTGCACTCAACTTCTTTGGTCGACCATGGTGACGCCTGTTCGGAGTGGAACCTGTCCTGTAAAACTGCTGTATGGTCTTACCCACCATGCTGCAGCTCAGTTTCAGGGTCTTGGCAATCTTCTTATAGCCTTGGCCATCTTTATGTAGAGCAACAATTCTTTTTTTCAGATCCTCAGAGAGTTCTTTGCCATGAGGTGCCATGTTGAACTTCCAGTGACCAGTATGAGAGAGTGCAAGAGCGATAACACCAAATTTAACACACCTGCTCCTCATTCACACCTGAGACCTTGTAACACTAACTAGTCACATGACACCGGGCAGGGAAAATGGCTAATTGGGCCCATTTTGGAGTTATTTTGAGGTGACAGCAAATTTACACTGTTATACAGGCTGTACACTTACTACTTTACATTGTAGCAGAGTGTCATTTCTTCAGTGTTGTCACATAAAAAAATATAATAAAATATTTACAAAAATGTGAGGGGTGTACTCACTTTTGTGAGATACTGTATGTGTTGATGGCTTGGATCTTGTTCTTGCCATTGCGCTGGGACTTCAAGACCTGTCTGACTCTCTGGAGGTACTTTGATGTTGCTATCCTCCTTGCCTCTTCCTCATGGTTGTCATGTGTTTGTGGTACCCCCAGGTACTTGTAGGTGTTCTCCATACCTTCTATTTGGCTTTTTGGTCTTTAAAATCCTTTTGTCCCGATCATCTTCCCTCTTTTTGCTATCATCTGTCCACACTTATCTAGTCCGAATTACATTCTGATGTCCTTGCTGTATATCCTAATTAGGTGGATCAGTGATTCCCGCTCATGTCCCGCCCATTCTTGATGTAAACCCAATGTGTTTTGGACAGATGAGACCAAAGTGCAAATGTTTGTCCAAAATGCACAGAGCCATGGGTTCTCCCAGTGCAGAATTCAAGGTTTAAAGCTAATTTTGCACATTTATAAGGGGGTCAAATTATGAATGCCTAAATGTGCATTCTAAAAAAAAGTTATTTTTGTAAAAATGATCTTTGAAAGGGGTTGAGGGAACCCTCTCAGTGGGAATGGGTAAGCTGATCATACCGAGAGAAATAATGACTTACAGAGGTTTCTAAATACCACAGAAGGCAGCTGATTAGGCATGACTGTTGCAAATATCTATTCTGCAGGAAGACATCTGCCATGTTTTTCCTCATTCTAAGAAAATGTCAGCCTTATTTTTGGAATGTCATCTCATGAACCCACAAGTCAATTTCTCTTCAAGGGGACTGATCTTCTGATCATCAGTGGGCACAGGTCACATAATTTTATATGAGATGTCTCTGTCACTGAGTGACCCACCTTCTAACAATCTGAGATGGAGGGGGTTCAGTAATTGATGTGATTGCATTTTCTTCCTACAGAAATCAGAAGGAAATTTGCTGTCAATGGCTCTCTTTGTTATGTGCTTAGCATCCAGTTAGTGCATGGTCAAAAACAAACAAATACAAAAAAAAAACAATGGTATCCTGTTCAGAAGTATGTTACATTAAACACAGACTCAATGTTATGAAATAGTACCAGGACTCTAAAGTACATAATAATAAGTATGTTATAACACGCTGTGTCCAATACACCAGAACTAATCAACTGCTCCACAAAATAAAGGTTTTTTTTTCTTACAGACTACTACCACCATGATCACTTCTAAAAGCATACATGGTCATGGTGGTTAGAGGAACCCTTAAAAGAGGACGTGTAGTCTCTGATGATGTTGCACAATCTAACAGCTAATAAAAACACTATGTTTAGTTCCCCAATTGTTTGATGGGGACGGATCAGTTTTTGTTAATCCCTTGTATTATAATATAAATTCTGCTTTCTATGTGCTGAACATTGGGTAATAAGTAATTCCATTCTGACTGGTGACTTATTTTCATGGCTCGTAATCCTTGAAGCTATTTTTCTGATTGTCTGATAGAACAGATTAAAATAGTGATTGTTAGGGATGTGCATGGGCAAAAAATTTGTTTCGGTTCGACACTTGCGAAATTCGGGACTTTGGCAATTCCCTAACGATACTCCTAACCCTATCCCTCACCACCACAACCACTTACACATCTAGGGGGTAGGATTAGGGTTAGATTCCTGTAATTCTCCCTCCCTTTCCTGTTTTGCCACTTTTCAGAAATCCAAAGCACTTCGGCACTTTGGTTTGCTTCTTCCGAAATTCGGCACGCAATTCGGTTCGGCACTTCGGACATTCGGAAGCATCCGAATGTCCAAATTGCCGAAATTCGTCCTAATTTACATTCGGAACATAACGAATTGCACATGTGTAGTGATTGTTCATGGTAAGGGCATCTTGGCCTCCACTGCTAATATCAGAGTTACTTTGTTTACTAACCCATAGCATTGCCCATAAGAGAAACAATCTTGACTTACATTCATGTAGGACCAAATTAATACTAGGGGGTACTCCTTATTAACCTGTGGGCCAACATACACCTGGGTCTGAGCGGAACAGGTTGCGGTGAGCCCTGACAGGCAGCTAGCTGGGTGAAAATGTTTTTTTCACGAACAGCATGCCTGTATGCAAAATCAAGTGTTCTTGTTTATTACGGAAAATATAAGGGATCTTATACACATTTAATTCAATGTATTCCAATGAGTGGCACAAAACGAAATAATTTCATTGGCAAGTATATTATCGTCTTTTTCAGCTCCATATTAAAAGAAGGGTGTTGCTGGACTTGCTTAACCCTTTGTATGCTGTCTTAAATGAAGATCTTTAATTTTAAACATCTTCAGTTTAAGTTATTCACTTATACAGTTCCTCAGGGCTGTCATCAGAAATTTTAGGTCCCCTTACACAGCTCAAGGTCTGGGCCACCCCTGAATTCCGGCCACAGTGCCCACAGCCGTGTCTGCCAACAAGTATGGAGTATATGGGAGGGTGGAACATTACTCTCCCTCCCTGGTTGTCAGATGACACACCAATGTACTTGCAAATATACAGACACACAGATACACCACTGATACATAGATGCACACACTGGAATGTACACACACATACAGATACACAGACTGACAGATACACACATAATTTTTATATTTGATGCCTACCTCCTGTTAGCATACCTTTTGTCTGCAGGAGGGTGCCTTGCTTGGGGTGTTGCTGGCTGAGGCTGATTTCTCTGGGACCCTGCAAAAGTACACTCCTTTCTCTCTCCCACTGCTCCCTGTGCTGTGCCTCCTCCCTCCGGCACACTGAGCTCTCACTTTCTCTTAGGATGTAACTTCCTCTCACTTCCTCCCAGCCGGCTGATACTAAAGTGGTCCGGTAACAATCTTAATGGGCCCCACACCAGATCCGGCCCCTGTTCAGCAGCACCTATTGGATGGCCTTAAGTGAATCAGCCACTCGACGGGCCCCTCCAGCATGCAACCACACCATAAGTAGTTCTGCCGCTGGAAATGTGGAGCCCGTGCATCTAGGCCTCCCAGGAACGTGGGCACCTGACAGCAGTCAAGGATGTTAAGCAGATGGTAATCTTGAAGACAAGATACCAGGGCAAACACATCCTTATCTAGGGTATACAGTGGGAACTAGCATGGAATGGATACATTTATATTTGCCAGGCGGGTGGAGCCGAGTTAGGATGACTTTGTTGAACATTCTACAAACTATTATTTGCTAGTTATCCTGTTTAGCTAAATTGAAATGCAAACGATATGGATGCTTACATGAAAGCTGGCTGGTGCTCTTTATTGTTTTACCCAGTCTGACCCCTGACGAAGGGGCATCTTCGTTTTTCTTTGGCACAGGGCACTATACACCTATTCACAATGCAGACTTAAACAGGATATCATTTTATAGCACTTCACTTTTCTTTTTCTTGCTCCTCTGACTATCGAGCAAGTTTAACAAGGAGAGAGGCTTGTCTTTTACCTATACTACTCTGTTTACTATAACAAGGTTAGGTCACTATGCTGCAGCATTTTGCAACTATATATTTGCCGCAATTGATACATTTGGCAACACATATATAGAGACTAACATGGAACATTTTTAACTGTTTAATATCTGCATATATTTGGATGTGACCATTCTTATCACCCTATCTAATTGAACCACTTAAAGTGGCACTGTCATGCCGAACTTACCTTTCCTCAATCTCTTCCTCTTCTCCCCCTCTCTCAGGATCAGTTCTTCTTTTCTTCCTGTCTTCTTTAGTTTTCTTTAAAATCATAAGACGAAGTAGGGACTCTTTGTCTTATGGAGGATTCCTCCGCTTGACCAGCTCAGACCAGCGGAGGAGCAAAGTGTGCTTCATTTCCGCTGGTCAGAGCAATTTTCCCATGATCCCTAGCTTTCCTCCCTGTTCCCACAATGCTTCCTGTCAGTATTGCCGAACGTCCTGTCACTTAGACAGAACGCCGGCAAAACTGCCGAATTGCATCCTAACAGAATGAGAACAGTTTCTCCATTGGTGTTAGGATGCAATTCGGTACTTTGTTTGTATCGGAATTTCATTCTAATGAATGAAACTCCGATCCTATTCATTGCCACGGCTGCATCTTGCAGCCGCTTAGTAGATAACTCCCTAATTCCCACGGTATCAGGGAGCTATCTACTAAAAGGCTGAAAGACCTAAACTGGTCTTTCAGCCAACTTTACTAACACTAAGTAAAAATGACTTAGTATTAGTAAATAATATGCCCCTACTCGCTATACCGCGAGTAGGGGCATGTCTAGTAAGCAGTGAGCAGCCTGTGGCTGCTCACTGTAAAAAAAAACAAAAAACTAATAAACACTACCCCCCCCCCCACGGGGGTTAAAGATGGGGGGGACCTACTGTCCCCCCCCGGCCCCCACCCCTGCGCGGTGGGTGGGGGCCCTAATAAAACAATTAGGGGGGGACCTATTGTCCTCCCCCCGGCCCCCACCCCTGCGCGGTGGGTGGGGGCCCTAATAAAACAATTAGGGGGGGACCTATTGTCCTCCCCCCCGGCCCCCACCCCTGCGCGGTGGGTGGGGGCCCTAATAAAACAATTAGGGGGGGGGACCTATTGTCCTCCCCCCCGGCCCCCACCCCTGCGCGGTGGGTGGGGGCCCTAATAAAACAATTAGGGGGGGGACCTATTGTCCTCCCCCCCGGCCCCCACCCCTGCGCGGTGGGTGGGGGCCCTAATAAAACAATTAGGGGGGGACCTATTGTCCTCCCCCCCGGCCCCCACCCCTGCGCGGTGGGTGGGGGCCCTAATAAAACAATTAGGGGGGGGACCTATTGTCCTCCCCCCCGGCCCCCACCCCTGCGCGGTGGGTGGGGGCCCTAATAGAACAATTAGGGGGGGGACCTATTGTCCTCCCCCCCGGCCCCCACCCCTGCGCGGTGGGTGGGGGCCCTAAATGAAACCCCCCCCATCAAGGTGACTAGGGGTCACCGCCCTGCGGAGCTCAGTACGCGGCGTGGCCTCCATGGGTGAAGATGGATTAATTTTTGTTTGCGCTCGTTTTTTTTTTTGTTTTTTTGTTTTTTTAAAGTGCGACGGGTATGATGGATTTTTATTTGGCCTTTTGGGGGGCTGAAGAAAGAAGAATTTAGAAAAAAGAAGACGTCAAATGGGCCACCCCTGAATTCCGGCCACAGTGCCCACAGCCGTGTCTGCCAACAAGTATGGAGTATATGGGAGGGTGGAACATTACTCTCCCTCCCTGGTTGTCAGATGACACACCAATGTACTTGCAAATATACAGACACACAGATACACCACTGATACATAGATGCACACACTGGAATGTACACACACATACAGATACACAGACTGACAGATACACACATAATTTTTATATTTGATGCCTACCTCCTGTTAGCATACCTTTTGTCTGCAGGAGGGTGCCTTGCTTGGGGTGTTGCTGGCTGAGGCTGATTTCTCTGGGACCCTGCAAAAGTACACTCCTTTCTCTCTCCCACTGCTCCCTGTGCTGTGCCTCCTCCCTCCGGCACACTGAGCTCTCACTTTCTCTTAGGATGTAACTTCCTCTCACTTCCTCCCAGCCGGCTGATACTAAAGTGGTCCGGTAACAATCTTAATGGGCCCCACACCAGATCCGGCCCCTGTTCAGCAGCACCTATTGGATGGCCTTAAGTGAATCAGCCACTCGACGGGCCCCTCCAGCGTGCAACCACACCATAAGTAGTTCTGCCGCTGGAAATGTGGAGCCCGTGCGTCTAGGCCTCCCAGGAACGTGGGCACCTGACAGCAGTCAAGGATGTTAAGCAGATGGTAATCTTGAAGACAAGATACCAGGGCAAACACATCCTTATCTAGGGTATACAGTGGGAACTAGCATGGAATGGATACATTTATATTTGCCAGGCGGGTGGAGCCGAGTTAGGATGACTTTGTTGAACATTCTACAAACTATTATTTGCTAGTTATCCTGTTTAGCTAAATTGAAATGCAAACGATATGGATGCTTACATGAAAGCTGGCTGGTGCTCTTTATTGTTTTACCCAGTCTGACCCCTGACGAAGGGGCATCTTCGTTTTTCTTTGGCACAGGGCACTATACACCTATTCACAATGCAGACTTAAACAGGATATCATTTTATAGCACTTCACTTTTCTTTTTCTTGCTCCTCTGACTATCGAGCAAGTTTAACAAGGAGAGAGGCTTGTCTTTTACCTATACTACTCTGTTTACTATAACAAGGTTAGGTCACTATGCTGCAGCATTTTGCAACTATATATTTGCCGCAATTGATACATTTGGCAACACATATATAGAGACTAACATGGAACATTTTTAACTGTTTAATATCTGCATATATTTGGATGTGACCATTCTTATCACCCTATCTAATTGAACCACTTAAAGCGGCACTGTCATGCCGAACTTACCTTTCCTCAATCTCTTCCTCTTCTCCCCCTCTCTCAGGATCAGTTCTTCTTTTCTTCCTGTCTTCTTTAGTTTTCTTTAAAATCATAAGACGAAGTAGGGACTCTTTGTCTTATGGAGGATTCCTCCGCTTGACCAGCTCAGACCAGCGGAGGAGCAAAGTGTGCTTCATTTCCGCTGGTCAGAGCAATTTTCCCATGATCCCTAGCTTTCCTCCCTGTTCCCACAATGCTTCCTGTCAGTATTGCCGAACGTCCTGTCACTTAGACAGAACGCCGGCAAAACTGCCGAATTGCATCCTAACAGAATGAGAACAGTTTCTCCATTGGTGTTAGGATGCAATTCGGTACTTTGTTTGTATCGGAATTTCATTCTAATGAATGAAACTCCGATCCTATTCATTGCCACGGCTGCATCTTGCAGCCGCTTAGTAGATAACTCCCTAATTCCCACGGTATCAGGGAGCTATCTACTAAAAGGCTGAAAGACCTAAACTGGTCTTTCAGCCAACTTTACTAATACTAAGTAAAGATTACTTAGTATTAGTAAATAATATGCCCCTACTCGCTATACCGCGAGTAGGGGCATGTCTAGTAAGCTGCTCACTGTAAAAAAAAAAAACAACTAATAAACACTACCCCCCCCCCCCCGCGGGGGTTAAAGATGGGGGGGACCTACTGTCCCCCCCCGGCCCCCACCCCTGCGCGGTGGGTGGGGGCCCTAATAAAACAATTAGGGGGGGACCTATTGTCCTCCCCCCCGGCCCCCACCCCTGCGCGGTGGGTGGGGGCCCTAATAAAACAATTAGGGGGGGGGACCTATTGTCCTCCCCCCTGGCCCCCACCCCTGCGCGGTGGGTGGGGGCCCTAATAAAACAATTAGGGGGGGGACCTATTGTCCTCCCCCCCGGCCCCCACCCCTGCGCGGTGGGTGGGGGCCCTAATAAAACAATTAGGGGGGGACCTATTGTCCTCCCCCCCGGCCCCCACCCCTGCGCGGTGGGTGGGGGCCCTAATAAAACAATTAGGGGGGGGACCTATTGTCCTCCCCCCCGGCCCCCACCCCTGCGCGGTGGTGGGGGCCCTAATAGAACAATTAGGGGGGGGACCTATTGTCCTCCCCCCCGGCCCCCACCCCTGCGCGGTGGGTGGGGGCCCTAAATGAAACCCCCCCCCCATCAAGGTGACTAGGGGTCACCGCCCTGCGGAGCTCAGTACGCGGCGTGGCCTCCATGGGTGAAGATGGATACATTTTTGTTTGCGCTCGTTTTTTTTGTTTGTTTTTTGTTTTTTTAAAGTGCGACGGGTATGATGGATTTTTATTTGGCCTTTTGGGGGGCTGAAGAAAGAAGAATTTAGAAAAAAGAAGACGTCAAATGGTAAGTTTAATTTTTTTTTTTACAGGTTAGTTATTTTATTCCCCCCTCACTATTTTTAGGGTGAGGGGGGTAGGTAGGGGATAGAATGTTTTGGGTGGGGGGGTGACTAGGGGCTTGGGACCCCTAGTCACCTTGATGGGGGGGGGTCATTTAGGGCCCCCACCCACCGCGCAGGGGTGGGGGCCGGGCGGGAGGACAATAGGTCCCCCCCCTAATTGTTTTATTAGGGCCCCCACCCACCGCGCAGGGGTGGGGGCCGGGGGGAGGACAATAGGTCCCCCCCCTAATTGTTTTATTAGGGCCCCCACCCACCGCGCAGGGGTGGGGGCCGGGGGGGAGGTCAATAGGTCCCCCCCCAATTGTTTTATTAGGGCCCCCACCCACCGCGCAGGGGTGGGGGCCGGGGGGAGGACAATAGGTCCCCCCCCTAATTGTTTTATTAGGGCCCCCACCCACCGCGCAGGGGTGGGGGCCGGGGGAGGACAATAGGTCCCCCCCTTATTGTTTTATTAGGGCCCCCACCCACCGCTCAGGGGTGGGGGCCGGGGGGGGAAGAGAGTAGGTCCCCCCCTTATTGTTTTATTAGGGCCCCCACCCACCGCGCAGGGGTGGGGGCCGGGGGGGAGGACATTGGCTCCCCCCCTACTTATTACCATTTTTTTTTTACAGTGAGCAGCCACAGGCTGCTCACTGTTTAGTGGACATGCCCCTACTCGCGGTATAGCGAGTAGGGGCATTGGGGAGATTTTAATCTCCCTTGTGCTATTATGGGGGTTATATTGACCCCCATAGAGTAAGGGGGGGACCTGGGGGGCTTATGAAGTGGTGGGGAGCTCTGCTCCCTGCCGCTTCTATAGTTACATATTACAAGGAGGGAGCTGCACGCCGGTAGCTCCCTCCTTGTAATAAACTGAACGAACAAACGAACACTGATACTCAGTGTTAGTTTGTTCATCTGATATTTTCTATTCATTCATTCGTCTGTCTGATGAATGAATGAATAGGTGAAATTCCCGTTCGCATGTCCAGGTGTTTCACTGGGCATGTGCGGGAATCTCACAGTCTATCTAGTGTGGGCAGATGACGTGTCCCACAGGGACTTCACCTACCCACACAAAGATGGCGGCGCCCTGAATAAAGATCGGGGCAGAAAATAAAGAATTAAAAAGAGGTAAAAAGAGGGGGCTTAGGGGCATTTGGGGGTGACTAGGGGGTCGATTGGATGTAGTGGAGGCGGGATGAACTTGTGGCAATAATGGCAACTGATAGTGTAGATTTAGTTGCTGTTACGGAGACATGGTATAATGAGAAGAATGACTGGGACATAGCAATACCAGAGTACTCTTTATATAGAAAAGACAGAGAAGGCAGGAAAGGGGGAGGGGTGGCCCTGTATGGGAAGGATAGCATAAAATCGAGCCTGATAAAAGTTAGTGAGGTGAACATAGAGTCTGTTTGGGTTACGTTAGAATTTGGTAATCACACAGTAATTCATGTAGGTGTGATTTATAGGCCCCCAGGACAAATTGAAGAGTTAGATAATCGACTAGTTGAGGAAATAGCTAAAATGGCAATGAAGGGGGAAGTTATCATCATGGGTGACTTTAATCTTCCTGATGTGAATTGGAAAACAAAAATAGCTGCTTGTGCCAGGAGCACACCTATTCTAAACTCCCTACTGGGATTGTCTCTAAAACAAGTCATTAAGGAGCCAACTCGTCAAGAGGCCATACTAGATTTAGTGTTAACAAATGGAGATTTGGTATCCGATATTACTGTAGGTGAAAGTTTAGGATCCAGTGATCATCAATCAGTGTGGTTTCATATAAGAACAGTGACTGAGTCACCCCACACAAAAACAAAAGTTTTAGACTTTAGAAAAACAGACTTTTCTCAAATTAGAATATGTGTAAAGGAGTCATTATCAGACTGGAGCAATTTAAATGGCGTCCAAGATAAATGGGATTATTTAAAAGTTGCACTACTGAAGGCAACAGAAAATTGCATTAGGCTTGTCAGTAAAAGCAAAAAATTCAAGAAACCACTGTGGTACTCTGCAGATGTGGCCAAAATAGTAAAAAACAACAAGTTAGCATTTAGTAATTATAAAAAAAACAGAGTGAGGAAGACAGAATGATCTATAAGATTAGGCAGAAAGAGGCTAAGCAAGTTATAAGAGCTTCCAAATCACACACAGAAGAGAAAATAGCACAGTCAGTAAAAAAGGGGGACAAAACTTTCTTTAGATACGTAAATGAGAAAAGAAAAGTAAAACAAGGATTAGTTCGATTAAAAACAAAATAAGGAAGGTATGTAGAAGAGGATATAGGTCTAGCTGACTGCCTCAATTAATATTTTTGTTCGGTATTTACAGATGAAATTGAAGGAGAGAGACCTCAGTTAAGAAAGAGGATAAATGAGTTATTTATTACACGTGAGTTTACAGAGGAAGAGGTTCTACTTCAACTGTCAAAAGTAAAGACAAATAAGTCAATGGGACCTGATGGAATACACCCAAAGCTATTAAAAGAGCTTAGTGGTGTACTATCAAAACCATTAACAGATTTATTTAAACAATCATTGATAACAGGAGTAGTGCCAGAAGATTGGAAGTTGGCAAATGTTGTGCCCATTCACAAGAAAGGTAATAGGGAGGAGTCGGGCAACTATAGGCCAGTAAGCCTTAATTCAGTAGTGGGGAAAGTGATGGAAACCATGTTAAAGGATAGGATTGTTGAACATCTAAAAACACATGGATTTCAAGATCAGAGACAACATGGGTTTACTTCAGGGAGATCATGCCAAACTAATCGTATTGATTTTTTTTGATTGGGTATCTAAAATTATAGATCAGGGTGATGCAGTAGACATTGCTTACCTAGATTTCAGTAAGGCTTTTGACACTGTTGCGCATAGAAGGCTTATCAATAAACTGCAATCTTTAAGTTTGGATTCCAATATTGTTGAATGGGTGAGGCAGTGGCTGACAGGCAACAGAGGGTTGTAGTCAATGGAGTATATTCGAAGCTTGGGCTTGTCACCAGTGGGGTACCTCAGGGATCTGTACTTGGACCCATTCTCTTTAATATTTTTATTCGTGATATTGCAGAAGGTCTTGAAGTAAGGTATGTCTTTTTGCTGATGATACTAAGATATGTAACAGGGTTGATGTTCCAGGAGGGATAAGCCAAATGGCTAATGATTTAGGTAAACTAGAAAAATGGTCAGAGTTGTGGCAACTGACATTTAATGTGGATAAGTGCAAGATAATGCATCTTGAACATAAAAACCTAAGGGCAGAGAACAGAATATTTGATAGAGTCCTAACCTCAACATCTGAGGAAAGGGATTTAGGGGTGATTATTTCTGATGACTTAAAGGTAGGCAGACAATGTAATAGAGCAGCAGGAAATGCTAGCAGAATGCTTGGTTGTATATGGAGAGGTATTAGCAGTAGAAAGAGGGAAGTGCTCATGCCATTGTACAGAACACTGTTGAGACCTCACTTGGAGTGCTGTACACAGTACTGGAGACCCTATCTTCAGAAGGATATTGATACCTTAGAGAGAGTTCAAAGAAGGGCTACTAAACTGGTTCATGGATTGCAAGATAAAACATACCAGGAAAGGTTAAAGGAACTTAACATGTATAGCTTGGAGGAAAGACGAGACAGGGGGGATATGATAGAAACATTTAAATACATAAAGGGAATCAACACAGTAAAGGAGGAGACTATATTTAAAAGAAGAAAAACTACCACAACAAGAGGTTTTAAATTAGTGGGACAAAGGTTTAAAAATAATATCAGGAAGTATTACTTTACTGAGAGCATAGTGGTTGCATGGAATAGCCTTCCAGCTGAAGTGGTAGAGGTTAACACAGTAAAAGAGTTTAAGCATGCGTGGGATAGGCATAAGGCTATCCTAACTATAAGATAAGGCCAGAGACTAATGAAAGTATTTAGAAAATTGGGCAGACTAGATGGGCTATCTGACGTCACATTCTATGTTTCTATGTTTCTATGCCTCATACAAAAGAGCTCTCAGAAGACCTACGATTAAGAATTGTTGACTTGCCTAAAGCTGGAAAGGGTTATAAAAGTATCTCCAAAAGCCTTGCTGTTCATCAGTCCACGGTAAAACAAATTGTCTATAAATGGAGAAAGTTCAGCACTGCTGCTACTCTCCCTAGGAGTGGCCGTCCTGTAAAGATGACTGCAAGAGCACAGCACAGACTGCTCAATGAGGTGAAGAAGAATCCTAGAGTGTCAGCTAAAGACTTACAAAAGTCACTGGCTAATGCTAACCATCCTGTTAGCGAATCTACAATACTTAAAACACTAAACAAGAATGGATTTCATGGGAGGATACCACAGAGGAAGCCACTGCTGTCCAAACAAAACATTGCTGCACATTTACAGTTTGCACAAGAGCACCTGGATGTTCCACAGCAGTACTGGCAAAATATTCTGTGGACAGATGAAACCAAAGTTGAGTTGTTTGGAAGAAACACACAACACTATGTTTGGCCAAAAAGAGGCACAGCACACTCAACATCAAAACCTCATCCCAACTGTGAAGTTTGGGGCTGCTTTGCTGCGTCAGGGCCTGGACGGATTGCTATCATGAAAGGAAAAATGAATTCCCAAGTTTATCAAGACATTTTGCAGGAGAACTTAAGGCCATTTGTCTACCAGCTGAAGCTCAACAGAAGATGGGTGTTGCAACAGGACAATGACTCAAAGCATAGAAGTAAATCAACAACAGAATGGCTTAAACAGAAGAAAATACGCCTTCTGAAGTGGCCCAGTCAGAGTCCTGACCTCAACCCGATTGAGATGCTGTGGCATGACCTCAAGAAAGCGATTCACACCAGACATCCCAAGAATATTGCTGAACTGAAACAGTTCTGTAAAGAGGAATGGTCAAGAATTACTCCTGACCGTTATGCACGTCTG
Organism: Pelobates fuscus; assembly: GCF_036172605.1. Taxonomy (NCBI): domain Eukaryota; kingdom Metazoa; phylum Chordata; class Amphibia; order Anura; family Pelobatidae; genus Pelobates; species Pelobates fuscus. The sequence goes on along the minus strand of NC_086318.1, from coordinate 104,283,281 downwards.
ATCTGCAACTAGTTATTAAATCCAAGGGTTCACATACTTTTTCTACCTGCACTGTGAATGTTTACATGGTGTGTTCAATAAAAACATGGCAACATTTCATTCTTTGTGTGTTACTAGTTTAAGCAGACTGTGATTGTCTATTGTTGTGACTTAGATGATGATCAGATCACATTTTATGACCAATTTGTGCAGAAATCCATATCATTCCAAAGGGTTCACATACTTTTTCTTGCAACTGTATAACTGCAGCCCATGATTATACTTACCTGAATATTCTGGTGGAAAGTCCCCACATTTTAAAGACTGATATCCACATTATTCTGGTAATTAACATACCAAATCATCTCACCTAACTTGCATCTTAATACGATAATTTGCACTTCTTAATATGGTACAATGATATTTAGATAATCCCCCTACATTGTCAAATAAATTAATAAAGCTAGATATTGAAAGGGTACTGCTATCATGGTTTCCATATATCAGTCAGAGGTTTAGCCAACAGACTTTGATAATAAACACTTGCTCTCTTTACTATTTGGTTAAGTGCAAACGCTCATGCCCAAAAACTATTTTGCTTGAGAGGGTTTCCAATTTATCGTTTCTATTTTCAATATAGGGATTAAGCCCTGAGACATTACTGGAGGGTCTCTCTGGTGATCTAACTCAGTAAGGGTGGACCTGCAAGCGCAGCCCACCTTAGTGACTATATTTTCACAACCTATTGTATGAATTGCCCGTGAGACTCACTGATAGTCACTGGGAAGCAGACTCGGACTGGGATATTCATTCTTTTACATTCAAAGGGCAAACAGCATGATTGGGATGTATGGAAAAAGTTACAGTTTCACCATCTGCACAAAAACTGTAACCTCTGTTACTTTAAGCCCAAATACCTTGATTTGATTGATATAAAACAAAAACAAAATATCACTTAGTGATGCCTAGTGGGAATATTAAATCTCAGGGGTATTCAATAAACCCTGAGTTGTAGTGAATTGGAAACTTGAGCCAAAAAATTGCTCCAACTCAGCTATAGCCACAGTTTGACTATTTAAGGCTCAGTTTTTCAATTTGGACTATTTAGAATTTAGTGAATAACCCTATCTGACTACACACAGTTTCTATTAAAATTAACATATAGCTTGAACATGACATCATCCTAATTTACTAATAAACAATGTGCCACATCAAGAAAAGTACATGCAGGTTAAAGAACGTTGCACTCTGAAAGAAAAAATATTGCAGCGTAACTCAGGAGCTTCATTCACAGGGGAGCCGCTAATTCTCCATTCAGCAAACAATAGTAATTCAGGAACAGGCAACATCTGAGTCAAGTATCCAATTACAGTGGGACCTCGGTTTACAAATGCCTCGGTTAACATAATTTTCAGTTTACAAATGAAAATCCCTTGAAAATAATGCATCAGGTTTACAATTATTTTTTGCAATACAAGGCAAGTTTCCCCAGGATGCATTGCACCTGGGAGGTTTATAGCACTGCCCCCTGTATGCTGGAGCCTGTGAGTAACACGTGGCATCGAGTGTGTAGCTGTTGGAGCGGCTTTTGCATCGAGTTTTGGAGCCATTCTGGAAATTGTTTGCAGTTGTTTTGGGACTTTTTGGTGCATTTCTCAAGCTGTGGAAAGGTAGGGAGCTGAGCTTTGTCGTTTGCATGCCTTTTACTGTGTTTTGCATTGTGAGTTGGTTTCCATGCCAGCTCATTTTTACTTTTTTCTGACCTCTGGAACAGATTAATTGGTTTTCAATGCATTCCTATGGGAAACCACGTTTCGGTTTACAAATTATCCGCAATAAGAAACGTCCTGGAGAACGCATTAAATTCGTAAACCAAGGTCCCACTGTACTTCAATATAGTGACATGTGCATAAAAATAAAATATTTTAGTTTGCAACGAGCACTTATAGTGTATTACATTGGTGCCTGTTCTAAAATTGTATAAACATGTTTTTTTTTTATGTATATAACTTCACAGCATTGTAATTCATTCATATTTTATTAATACAACAAAAGAGTACGTAATTTCCAAACTTTTCCTAGATCATACCTCACATCTACAGGAAACATGGAAAAAATCTGAATGACACCCTGAACCATAAAGACGTCAACCTCTACTTTCATTTTTATCCAATTCACCCCTTTGCTCATAACATAACATTGTACATATACATGCCAACCATTTTTTTTTTTGCAGTCCAAAACTGTGCAAAATGAAATGTAAATTATAAAGTGCCACCATTTGCTCCCGCATTAAATTGGTTTTAAGCCCAAATACAAAAATTGGGGCTCTTTCAGTGACTAAAGCCTCCCCTATGCTGCGGCTCAGTTAAAGTGGAGGTGACTTACAGTTAAAGGGACACTATAGGCACCCAGACAACTCACAGTTCTCTTAACACTACAATGAAAAACATTCCAGTTTTAGAGAAACTGCAATGTTTACATTGAAGGGTTATGACTGTCTCCAGTTGCTGCCTCACAGCTTCCTGCAGGGGGGCATGCAGAGGCAGAGAGACACTATATTTAATACCGTTTTTTTATTCCCAACACTTTAGCATTCCTTCATTTTTGCACAGGCTCGCAGATGTTCATAGAGTATGCAGACTACAAATTTCCTCTGAAGTCAACTAACATATCTTGATAACTTGCAACAGATAGTCCATCTTTATATGATAAAAAAGTAAGCGCCGAATAAATATTGGCGACCAATGAATCAGGATGCTGATGGGTGGGATTTAGGAGGGGGCAGACAAGTTACGCAAATCTCTTCACTGATACTGTCCTCGAATAAGGGCAGGTCCACCTAAAGAACTGGTAGGTCAGCCTGGAATGAATGTACGCAAGGCTGCCTACCAATCACCCAGACCAGCCCAATGAGGGCAGACAATGCAGAGAGCCCTTGGCATAGCTCTTAGCACAGCAAGAGTGCATCTAATGATGTTCTTGCGCTCTTAAGGTACAGGTACTTGATGTTCCCATTAGCTAAACACCAGGGAACAAACCCAGGATGGCAGATAGAACCCTACATTTTGGACTCTCCCATCTGCGCGTGATGACCTTCTGTGACATGCCAATAACTCGTCCTGTTGGAAGGTTTGTAGCCATGGATTCATGCAAGGTTTAATTGAACAATGGCTGCGAGGACACTGCTAATGTTCAAATGGAATTATGTGATAGTACATACTGAAACAGAGCACGATAAAATAATAACTCCAATACAGCAAATGTCTAGGCTCAGCTAACTGTTTACAACATGTCCTTCCTTCTATGTTATATAAAATGCATGAGCTATTTCAAACTTATAACCAGTGTACCTTTTCTTCAGTCACAGCTTATAACTAAGAATAAATCTATTTATTTGCTGTCAGCTACAGTTAGAGTCTAAATGTGCTAGGGTCAATTACAACACAGGTTGGCAAAACAAATCTCAAGGACCACTAAAAGTTCAGGAAAAAGGGATTACTATAAAACCAGGTAAAGCGTAATCCTGCATTATTAATGGCCCATGAGGACTGCTTTAAAAATCATGAATTTGGTTAACGTTAAAATACAAAGAGCTATGACATCATTACTAAAATAATGAGTTTACGCAAATAGGTTCCTTTCATGCTGAAAAGTAGAAAGTGCCAAAATAATGTTTAAGCATAATCTAAGGTATTAGATGTACAAGTACAAAAGGTATTTTTGGAGAAACAACACATTTAAATCTAAAAAACATAACAGCACCTCACATCTAGTATTCTGTTGGTCACCATGGAGAATGCACCACCTCTAGAACTATGCACTGTTTTCTTCTTATGGACACTTATTAGTTTTACTCAAAAACACCTTAATCTGCAATTATAGTAGAACATAAGGATGCAACTAGTCAGGACATTTCCATCCTAAATCCAGATCCTGTCGGAGGCCGATGTCAAGGACAACAGAGGTACACGGAAACGAGAAACAAGCCAATGTCAGGATAACAAAGAGCAAGAATAGTCATGCAAGCCAAAGTAAAAAAACAAACAAACACATATGTGTAGACAAAAACGCTCTCTCAGGTAAACAGAAACCACGACAGGGTAAGGAAACAAGGACAACCAGGAAGTATATATACCCTATACTGGGTTGTGATTCGTTACAGAGGGCCATGATGTCACAATTGTGTGTACATCAGCAAAAATAGCCACACAGACTGACATTATAAAAGGAGACCAATGGGAGGGTTCCATGTAATATAGGATGTCATAATGATGCACCATAAAGCTAGGGCGAGTTGGTGAGCATCAGAACACAGAAGAGACATCACTATGTCAGGGCTTGACAAATTTGCTTGGAATCTGGGAGCCAATCTAGAAAAGTTAGGAGGCAGAGAAATCAACGTCAAAAATACAATTCTTAACCCCCCCTTAAGGACACATGACATGTGTGGCATGTCATGATTCCCTTTCATTCCAGAAGTTTGGTCCTTAAGGGTTTAAAGGGACACTATAGTCACCAGAACCACTACAGCTTAATGCAGTTGTTCTGAAGTCTATATCCTGTCCCTGAACGCTTTGCAATGTAAACATTGACTTTTCAGAAAAAAGGCAGTGTTTACATTGCTGCCTGGTAACACCTCTAGTGACAGTCACTCAGATGGCCTCTAGAGGTTCTTCCTAGGTCAGTGCTTCACAATGTGCAGCACCTATGTTAATGTTCATTTATTATTATTTATCATTGCTATTTATAAAGCGCCAACAGATTCCGCAGCGCTGTACAATTAGTGTAGAAACGTACAATATACAAAGACAAATACAAGAGGTAAGAGAGCCCTGCCCGTAAGCTGATATCTAGCCATTGGAGCTCTTTTATACAAAGTGCTTGGCTAGATGGCCCGTGAGCTTACAATCTAAAGGAAACCATGGGGATTTGAGACAAGAGGTAGCAGGGGAAGTTTGGAGGTGATGGCTGAACGAGTTAACAGAGAAGCAGCTATTGGTAAGATGTTAGGGAAATGAAGAGGTAATTGGGTGAGAATCTCAAACAGCTGGAGGAGCATGCTATATATTAAGGGAGACCGTGGGTGGGTTGGAAGTGGGGAGAAAAAATGCAGTCTTTCACTGACTTGAGTGAGGCCTGAATAACAGAATAGGATTGAACAGTTATATGGAGGTATTTACAACTGGGGAGGAGAAAAGGGGGGGGGAGGGGTAGAGTATCCATGTGTTCTATACTATTGAAAAGTTTAGCAACCAAATTCTATCACCCAAAATATTAATAACTGTCTACATGAAATATTGGTCAGAAACATTAAATGACTATAGTACATACTGCATGCACAGAATATTTCAAACTACAGGTAAAATGGTTACAAATCTATAGTAATAAATGAGAATATAGATGTTCCCTATAGAGATGCATTGATTCAACGCACCTCTATGAGAAGTTTAATTGGTAGAAGCATTGGATTGGCTGAGATCATCAAGATTGATAAGCTCAGCCATGGAGGTTGGGCCAGCTGTAGCATCATCAGGACGGCATGGGGATAAAAGGTGAGTAAAAACACTCACAGACATACAGACACACACACACACACACACACACTCAGACATACAGACACACACACACACTCAGAGACAGACACACACACACACTCACATACAAACACACACACACACACACACTCACAAGTAATTACTTATTTAAATTCACCCAGGCTCCTTACTTCTGGAGAGCTGGAGTGGATAGGCTTTCCCTGGGGTCCAGTAGGGCTGCTGTCATCTCCCTACTCAGCTCCCGCTCGCACACTGTTTAGTGAGCCGGGGGCCGGAGTGACGTCATAACCCGGCACCGGCATTACTACTGTCACGTATTCATCCGCTTATAAAAATGTGGTTAATTACATTTACTCACCAGACAGGAAAAGTTGTGCCAAGCAGCAACCAAATCCACAGAAGGGTTAATGCTGAGCAGCAATTATGCAAATGGGAACCTGGTAACTGCCTTTGGGGTCAGATCTAGAGGAGGGGTATTTAGGCCCAGTTCTCATCCTGCTCAGTGCCCTGTTGTTGTTTCCCTTGTGGTTGTCCGACAGCGCGTTATTGATTCTGGTAATTCTGGTTATTTGACTTTGGCATTGTTTTTGACTTCCCTGTTTTCTGTGTCCCTGACTCCTGGCTTTTCCTTATGGCTTTTCCTTATAGCAGGCTCGCTGCCTAGGTGTTCTCTTTGACTCCGACCTCTCCTTCAAGCCTCATGTTCAATCTATCGCCAAATCCTGTCATTTCTATCTCAAAAACATTGTGCACATCCGCCCCTACTTAACGTTAGATGCAACTAAGGTGCTGGTCCATTCCACTGTCCTTTCTCGCCTTGACTACTGTAATCCGCTTCTCAGTGGTCTTACGTGCTCCCAACTTGCGCTGTTACAGTCCATAATGAATGCGGCGGCGAGGCTCATCTTCCTGTCCGCCCGCACCTCCCATGCCTCACCCTTCTGTCAGTCCCTACATTGGCTTCCTATAAAATATAGAGCTCAATTTAAAATTCTGGTTCTTGCTTTCAAATCTCTACATAATGCTGCTCCCACCTATCTATCCTCCCTTATACACAAGTATGTCCCGTCTAGGCCCTTACGATCTGCTGAAGACTTACATCTATCTTCTGTCCGTACTCCCACCTCTGATGCTCGCCTTCAAGATTTCTCGAGGGCTGCACCGTTCCTGTGGAACTCGCTTCCCTCCTCCGTTAGATGCTCACCCAGTCTCCACTGCTTCAAAAAATCGTTGACCCACTTCTTCATAAAAGCGTATCAATTAAACTGTTAATAGCTCCCAACTGATTCCTCTTCTGCAACTGTCACTAGTCTTATACTATCCTTACCTTTTGTGTCATTTTAACCCACTCCCTCTAGCATGTAAACTCATTGAGCAGGGCCCTCAACCCCTCTGTTCCTGTGTGTCCAACTTGTCTGGTTACAACTACATGTCTGTTCGTCCACCCATTGTAAAGCGCTGCGGAATTTGACGGCGCTCTATAAATATCATAATAATAATAATAATAATCGTGTCTCTTTCTGTTTCCCTTGACCTCGGCTATTCCTGACTATTCTTTGGTACGTTAGTCCGGCCATTCTAAGGTCCGGTATATGTTGCCTATACGTGCTGGATCATTCTGTAATCCTGACATTACAACATGGCTATAGATCCTGTAGAATTGTGTAAGTACATAGCTGCTTGCGAAAGGAAACTAGAGGAGAATGATCACCGCTTGGATCAATTTGCCCAGGCTTTCAGTACGCCTCTTACTCGTACAGCGCATCTGCAACCTGCGGCTGCTCCTACTGTCTCACCTCCGCCTTGTGTACCTCCGCCTATAGTATACAAGGCACCAACTATCTCTCTATCTGGTGCCTGTCAGGGTACTCATCTGTTAGGCAGACAGCCAGACGTGGCCGCTCCTGGAGTTCCCAACAGGGGACTTGAACCGGGGAACTTATCAGTCCTAGTCCTGATTTCTACCTCTGAGCCACAGCAGCTTTACACAGAGACTACTGAGTCCGGTCCTGTTCATCCTGGCATGGCTTATACACCGGGGGCTGCACCTTGACTTGGCTGTGTCTCACCTGACTCTCATCGGTCATCAGCAGGGTATTTAAACCCAGCCTCTTCCTGTGCTCAGTGTCAAGTCTTTGATCTAGTGTTCCTGTGTCGTACCAGTGTTCCAGTTCATCTACTTTGTGTTATTGACCCCGGCTTCTGACTCGTTTATTCTGACCTCTGGCATCCCTTGACTTCGGCTACTCCTCGTTGTTCCTGACCTCTGGCATCCTTTGACCTCGGCTATCCCTCGACTATCCTGCTGCTTCAGTCCTTGCCTGTCCTGCGTATTTGGTACTGCATCCTGCACAGCCCCCGTGCACAGACCCACAGGCCAGGTGAATTCTTACCTGACCACCTCGGCCTGTGGCTATCTGCAAGGGTGAGCAACATATCTGCGCTACAGACTCCCAACTCAGGTAAGACCCTGACAAAAGACTTGACCAATATGGAGTCCGCAGAAATGTGCTCACCCTCACTCCAGCAAGTGTCCAGCCTGGCCCAGACTGTTTCGGAGTTGCAGCAGGAAATTTTTTCTCTTAAAGGTGCAGTACATCCAGCTCCGGAACCCTTTGTCATCATGCCCGACAGATTTGATGGTAACTACACGTCCTTTCAGTCATTCAGGATGGATTGCGAGGTATTGTTTTCTTTAAAGCCTCGAACTTACGCCACGGATTTCATCAGGGTCAGAGCGGCTATCAACCTGTTGTCTGGACGCATCAAAGTTTGGTCTTACCAAATGTTGCAGAGGAAGAGTCCTGTCCTTGTCAGCTGGGAATCCTTTATTATTGCTATGGACTCACAGTGCAGGACCACTAAGCCCAAGCCAGCTCCACCTACTAAAAAATCGCGGAGTCTACGTTACCAAGGAACCGAGTACTATCACCACACCCCAGTGATGCCCTCTTATGATCCAGTTCCCAGGAAAACTCCAGAGGTATCCTGTGTTCCACTTGATCCTGAGGAACCTATGCAAATTGGACGTGTCCACTGCAAAGTCACACCTAGGGAGAGGGACCGAAGGAGAAGCCATGGTCTGTGTTTTTACTGTGGAGAAGGAGGACACTTCATCACGCTTTGTCCTGTTCGCCCTCCTAGACCTCCAGCTCTCCGACTGGGTAATAATATTCTTCGTCCAGTGTACACCGCATATCAGCCTAAAGAGCTACAAGGGAGCCGTTATTCCTGCCCAGGCTTGGCTTCCATGGAAAATGCTATACCCCCTGCTCCAGAGTCGTCTGCATCTACTACCAAAGTTACTTCCTGTAGTACCACCACTACTTCCTGCCCACTTGAAAAGGATTTACCTATGGATTGTGTCATTGCTTCTAATGGCACTACGGTCTGTAAAAAAGACCTAGAAGTGTTCGAAAAAGCACTGCTAGCTACGAGCACTGTTCCTGCCGAAGTTGTGGAAGTTTTTGTCACCCCTACCCGGAACCTAGACCGATCGTCAGCCGTACCAGAAGCTGGTACTGGGAAATCCCGAGCTAATAAGGGATTCCGTACTGAGGACTTTCACTATGGGGACTCGATGGATTCTGAGAGTGACTCTGGAGAGGCGGATTATTTCGATGAGGAACCTACTTACGCCCAGAGGTCGTTTTTAAAGGGGGAGGTACTGTCAGGGTACTCATCTGTTAGACAGACAGCCAGGCGTGGCCGCTCCTGGAGTTCCCAACAGGGGACTTGAACCGGGGAACTTATCAGTCCTAGTCCTGATTTCTACCTCTGAGCCACAGCAGCTTTACACAGAGACTACTGAGTCCGGTCCTGTTCATCCTGGCATGGCTTATACACCGGGGGCTGCACCTTGACTTGGCTGTGTCTCACCTGACTCTCATCGGTCATCAGCAGGGTATTTAAACCCAGCCTCTTCCTGTGCTCAGTGTCAAGTCTTTGATCTAGTGTTCCTGTGTCGTACCAGTGTTCCAGTTCATCTACTTTGTGTTATTGACCCCGGCTTCTGACTCGTTTATTCTGACCTCTGGCATCCCTTGACTTCGGCTACTCCTCGTTGTTCCTGACCTCTGGCATCCTTTGACCTCGGCTATCCCTCGACTATCCTGCTGCTTCAGTCCTTGCCTGTCCTGCGTATTTGGTACTGCATCCTGCACAGCCCCCGTGCACAGACCCACAGGCCAGGTGAATTCTTACCTGACCACCTCGGCCTGTGGCTATCTGCAAGGGTGAGCAACATATCTGCGCTACAGACTCCCAACTCAGGTAAGACCCTGACAAAAGACTTGACCAATATGGAGTCCGCAGAAATGTGCTCACCCTCACTCCAGCAAGTGTCCAGCCTGGCCCAGACTGTTTCGGAGTTGCAGCAGGAAATTTTTTCTCTTAAAGGCGCAGTACATCCAGCTCCGGAACCCTTTGTCATCATGCCCGACAGATTTGATGGTAACTACACGTCCTTTCAGTCATTCAGGATGGATTGCGAGGTATTGTTTTCTTTAAAGCCTCGAACTTACGCCACGGATTTCATCAGGGTCAGAGCGGCTATCAACCTGTTGTCTGGACGCATCAAAGTTTGGTCTTACCAAATGTTGCAGAGGAAGAGTCCTGTCCTTGTCAGCTGGGAATCCTTTATTATTGCTATGGACTCACAGTGCAGGACCACTAAGCCCAAGCCAGCTCCACCTACTAAAAAATCGCGGAGTCTACGTTACCAAGGAACCGAGTACTATCACCACACCCCAGTGATGCCCTCTTATGATCCAGTTCCCAGGAAAACTCCAGAGGTATCCTGTGTTCCACTTGATCCTGAGGAACCTATGCAAATTGGACGTGTCCACTGCAAAGTCACACCTAGGGAGAGGGACCGAAGGAGAAGCCATGGTCTGTGTTTTTACTGTGGAGAAGGAGGACACTTCATCACGCTTTGTCCTGTTCGCCCTCCTAGACCTCCAGCTCTCCGACTGGGTAATAATATTCTTCGTCCAGTGTACACCGCATATCAGCCTAAAGAGCTACAAGGGAGCCGTTATTCCTGCCCAGGCTTGGCTTCCATGGAAAATGCTATACCCCCTGCTCCAGAGTCGTCTGCATCTACTACCAAAGTTACTTCCTGTAGTACCACCACTACTTCCTGCCCACTTGAAAAGGATTTACCTATGGATTGTGTCATTGCTTCTAATGGCACTACGGTCTGTAAAAAAGACCTAGAAGTGTTCGAAAAAGCACTGCTAGCTACGAGCACTGTTCCTGCCGAAGTTGTGGAAGTTTTTGTCACCCCTACCCGGAACCTAGACCGATCGTCAGCCGTACCAGAAGCTGGTTCTGGGAAATCCCGAGCTAATAAGGGATTCCGTACTGAGGACTTTCACTATGGGGACTCGATGGATTCTGAGAGTGACTCTGGAGAGGCGGATTATTTCGATGAGGAACCTACTTACGCCCAGAGGTCGTTTTTAAAGGGGGAGGTACTGTCAGGGTACTCATCTGTTAGACAGACAGCCAGACGTGGCCGCTCCTGGAGTTCCCAACAGGGGACTTGAACCGGGGAACTTATCAGTCCTAGTCCTGATTTCTACCTCTGAGCCACAGCAGCTTTACACAGAGACTACTGAGTCCGGTCCTGTTCATCCTGGCATGGCTTATACACCGGGGGCTGCACCTTGACTTGGCTGTGTCTCACCTGACTCTCATCGGTCATCAGCAGGGTATTTAAACCCAGCCTCTTCCTGTGCTCAGTGTCAAGTCTTTGATCTAGTGTTCCTGTGTCGTACCAGTGTTCCAGTTCATCTACTTTGTGTTATTGACTCGTTTATTCTGACCTCTGGCATCCCTTGCCTTCGGCTACTCCTCGTTGTTCCTGACCTCTGGCATCCTTTGACCTCGGCTATCCCTTGACTATCCTGCTGCTTCAGTCCTTGCCTGTCCTGCGTATTTGGTACTGCATCCTGCACAGCCCCCGTGCACAGACCCACAGGCCAGGTGAATTCTTACCTGACCACCTCGGCCTGTGGCTATCTGCAAGGGTGAGCAACATATCTGCGCTACAGACTCCCAACTCAGGTAAGACCCTGACAGTGCCTTACATAAGGAAGAGATTACATTTCAGGTTATTGCATCCCCTTCCTGTCCGATCATATTAGGCTTTCCATGGCTTAACAAGCATAACCCTCATATTGACTGGGCTAATGGGGAAATATTAGAATGGGGTAAGGATTGCTATGAAAGGTGTATATTGAATGTTGCCAAAAGAGTGGGCACTATTGGATTTCCCACTAGTACACCTCAAAACACGGAAATCCCTATACAGTACCAAGACATTAAAGAAGTATTCAGCAAAACTCAGTTGAATACTCCTCACAGACCTTATGACTGTTCCATTAATTTACTACCTGGCGCTATGCCACCTAAGTGAGCAGTCTATGCTCTGTCACCTCAGGAGAGTAGAGTAATGGAGGAATATATTAAGGATTCATTGAATAAAGGCCACATACGAAAATCATCCTCGCCTGCTGGGGCAGGATTTTTTTTTGTATCTAAAAAGGACGGTGAGTTGCGCCCATGTATCGATTACAGGGCATTGAACAAAATCACCATTAAGAACGCCTACCCTTTCCTCTTATCGATGAATTATTTCATAGACTCCAAGGCACTAAAGTATTCACTAAGCTTGATCTTAGAAGTGCTTACAATTTAGTGAGAATCAAGGAAAACCACGAGTGGAAGACTGCATTTAATACCAGAAGAGGACACTATGAATATCTAGTGATGCCATTCGGGTTGTGCAATGCTCCAGCGGTTTTCCAAGATTTCATAAATGATGTATTCAGGGATTACATTTACTCATTTGTCTTGGTCTATCTGGATGATATCCTTATTTATTCTCCTGACATTCAGACTCACCACAATCACGTTAGACAAGTTCTGCAGACCTTGTTAAAGAATCAACTTTATTGTAAATTAGAAAAATGCATCTTTGACCAATCTGAAGTACAGTTTTTGGGATATAATAATATCTCTGCCTCGGGGTTTCAGATGGATCCTAAAAAGCTGTAATCGGTTCTACAATGGCCTTTACCCACAGGGTTGAAAGCCATTCAAAGGTTAATTGGTTTTGCCAATTATTACAGAAGGTTTATAAAGGGATTTTCTTCAGTAATAGCCCCCTTCACCAATATGACACGCAAGGGGGTTAGCAGTACGATATGGTCTAAGGAGGCTATAGAAGCCTTTGAAACTCTCAAACAGCGGTTTGCTTCCGCCGACATATTGATACATCCTGACACCAGTAAACCTTTCATACTGGAAGTTGATGCATCAGAGACAGGGGTAGGGGCAGTTCTCTCCCAGAGGGAGAGCCAGGATACTCCATTGAACCCTTGTGTTTACTTCTCTAGAAAGTTGTCTCCTGCCGAGCGAAATTATGATATTGTCAATAGGGAATTGTTGGCCATTATTCTAGCTCTCAAGGAGTGGCGACATCTTTTAGAGGGTTCCAAGGACCCCCTTTTGATCATTACTGATCACAAAAACCTTTCTTACCAAAGAGATGCTAAATGATTGTCTTCTAGACAAACTAGGTGGTCTCTGTTCCTTTCTCGCTTTAATTTTCTTATTACTTACAGACCTGGTTCTAAAAATGGCAAGGCTGACGCCTTATCCAGACAGTTTGATACAGAGTCTATACAAGAGCAAGAAAAGTTCCATATCATTCCCCCGGAATGTATCATTGTTTCCACTATCCTTTCATTGTCCTCTCCATGGCTTGGCTCCATCATGGAGGCTCAGTCTCAGGCACCCTGCGGTAAACCTCAGGACAAATTGTTTGTTCCATTGGGAGTGAGGGTTAATATCATGAAGGTGTTTCACGACAATGTGTCTGCTGGTCACCCAGGTATTAATAAATCCACTTCTGCTATCATGAGGACATTCTGGTGGGATTCCCTCAGGAAGGATGTTAAGGAGTATGTGCAGGCTTGTTCTGTTTGTGCGGTTTCCAAAGTACCTCATAAACTCCCTTGTGGCTTGTTACAACCTCTTCCCGTTCCTGAGGTCCCATGGTCCCACTTGTCTATGGATTTCATTGTAGAACTTCCTAGTTCTAATGGTTATACCACTATTCTCATGGTTGTTGACCGTTTTTCTAAAATGGCTCACTTCCCTCTCAAGAAATTACTGTCATCTCAAGACCTAGTACTGATCTTTATAGGTGAGATTGTCCGTCTGGATGGCATTCCTTACAATATTGTATCATAGAGGTTCTCAGTTTGTATCCCGGTTTTGGAGGGCTTTCAATAAGCAATTGGGGATTGAATTGTCTTTTTCATCCTCTTACCACCCCCAGACTAATGGTACAGCTGAGAGGGCTAACCAGTCTTTGAAGTTATACTTGCGTTGTTTCGTTAATAGCACTTAAGACAATTGGTCCGAATTATTACCATGGGCCGAGTTTGCTAGGAACAATGCTGACCATGACTCCTCTGGGCATAGTCCATTTGTTGTTAATAATGGCTGTCATCCTACTGTCCTACCGGCTGTTTTTTCTGATACGGCTATTCCTGCGATACCTGGGTTAAAGTTCAATCTGCGATACCTGGGTTAAAGTTCAATCCGTTTCAAGCATTTTGCTGATACACCTGCCCCTTCCGTCAGCTGTCCGCCTCCCTCAGCTCTTCATAGGCTGGCCGCCCCCTACCTCCCTCAGCAATAAATGAGCCCGCCTCCCTCTCACAGCTCTCCATTAACCGGTACCTGTCTCCCTCCCTGACGTCTCAATGAGCAGGCCGGCCGCCTCCCTCAGTCAGCAGCCTGCCTCAGCCCTCCGTGATCCGACTTCCCGCCGCTGCGCTCAGCCAGCCAGTCACCTCAGGGGCTAAACAGGCTCACAAATCCCACCTGGTGACCTGGCGCCTGGGATTTGTCGAGCCCTGACTTATGTAAAAGCACGGTGCTGCGAGGGACAGGTCTTGTGACACTTTGTAATTAAAGTGCCACTAAACTTTGTAAAATATGTTCTTTTTCGTTAATACTAGCATGTACCTATGAAGATAAAAAACCAATATAAGCATGTACTTATGCTTACTGACATTTGACAAATAAGCATTTGTGAGTTAAAAATAAAATTTTTTTAAAATTAAAATAAAAAGTTTAGTCACATCTCTTTATCCTGCAACTGGGTGCCTCCATCATGGCTCCCTGTCAAGCAGATGAGAAATTAAACAATGTTTTTATTTATCCGACCCTGAGCTCATTTGACTTTGTAATATAATTTGCTAAAATGGGGAATCACATGAAATAAGAGAATTTCAATATTTTACTAAATGGTTTAATTTGCAGAGAAACAACGGTCCCCTTTTATGTTTAATGCAGTGTTTCACCCTACCATACTCAGAGCTGATGAATGAACTAAAAACATCAAAACTTCTGTGAATTAGATAAGATAGAATGCTTAGCGAATGATCTAGTCTCGCTGCTCATCGTGATTCTCTCATAGTAAGAACAGTGAATGACGTACACACTCTAGATCCCCTGCCTGGTTTCAGATCGAAGTTGGTCAGGAAACAAAAATACATCTTAAAAATGTATGTGCATATTCCACAATAACGAGTATATATATCAACATGTTAGGCCAACCCACGGACTGAATAAGGAGGGGGGAACATGACTGCTGGCCGGAGTAGTTGTCATGGTAACACAAAATTGTTACAAGTTATGTTACAGGAGCTAAGTGCAAGGAACTCTGGGAGTACTCACCATTCTGCTATAGCACAGCCAAGGGATCCTGGTGGTGCTTTTTCTGTGTGCAGTTTCTCTGTCAGAAAGATTTATTAGTTAATTCTCATTTTACAATATTCTTAGTTATTTTATCCACTCTGCAATGGCTGGTGAAGCTAATATGTCTAGGGAGACTCTACTTACCCTGCTGCAGTCCTTCCATAGGACCCATGGAGCTGATTCCTATGCCTCTTTGCTGGATGGGGTCCTTCCTGATCCTGAGCCCATGGTATCGGTGACCGCACACTCTAATCGGCGAACTGGAGTTCGGCAAAGTCAACGGGGCGCGTACGTGACGTCAGTTCGGGAGTCTTCACGTACGTCACAGGCCCTGGTTGTAAACGCAAGTAGACGAACGGATGGTGTTCGGGCGTTGGAGGTTCCTGAACGGGTAAGGTTGGAATGTGTTCGGGAGTTTCAAAGTCCCGAACGAGCTGGTCATCAGGAGGTTCGGGAGATTGTCAGTGACGAACGGAGCCGAACAGAAGGTGTCCGTGAGATGGTTCATGCCGAACGCAGACGAATGGATGGCATTCGGAAACTGGATTCTGTTCGTTTGACGAACTTCGGTGACAGGGATTCGCTTAATGGAGCCCGTTCGGGGGCCGAACGGGGAAGATCTACAGGAGTGCACTGGTTGGCTACTCCTCACCAACAGGATTCACCAACAGATTTATATCCAGATCAACTTAGACCCCAGGTTTTGGACGAGGAAACCCGCCGAATGTCTGCGACAAGTGCAAGTCGGCCGGGTGAGAGGAATACTACGCTCAGGTCGGTGATTCAGAGGATGGATGGGCCGAACTCTCTGCTTCAGGCTTGTGAGTATGATTGTGCTCGCGCTTGGCAATCGGCGCAGCCACAGTCAGGGTTGCAAGGCGAAGTCTTAGATTTGCTTAAAGCTGTACTAGATAGATTGTCCTCTGGCTCAGTGCAGGCAGTTAGCAGCGGACCATTAGTGACTCAAGCTAATTCGTGTTCTTTAGGCTCGGAGGCACCTGTTATTTCCCCTTCGCTCGGTTCAGTTTGCGAGGTGTCTCCGTTAGGCCTTCATGTTTCAGCAGAGGTTAAGGAGAAAATAATCAAGGGTGAATTTGTTGACCTTCTGTCCCTGGTTCCTTTGGATAAGGAAACAGTGGACAGACCGCGTTGCGGCGATTTAGTAGAGGGCGATAAGTGTAAGCAGCTGCCCCGTTCTTTTGGTAATTGGCTTCAGGACTTTGCTACCTTCGCTAGCATTTTATCCAGTAAATTCCCAGAAAAGGCCCCTTCTTTATTTGCTTATTTGGATTAAATATGGGGGGGCCTATAAGATATACGGGGGTCAATGTTGGTTCAAATATGACCAACAATTCAGGCAAAAAATGGCAATTAGGCCTACAATGGATTTTAGTGTACAGGATGGCAACCTATGGCTTTTGTTGATGACGCCATGTAGACCTGCAACATTTCTTGGACCCGCCGGCGCTCCTGCTGGAGGGTTGGCGGGACAGAAAAAAGGTATTTGTTGGCTCTTCAACGAGAGCCATTACAGATGGTACAGTAGCTGCCGTTTTAAGCACGAGTGCTCCCAGTGTGGAGGAGCACATCCAGCAGTGTGCTGTTTCAAGCGGGGAAAAACGTTGCCTAGAGTGGCGCATTATGGAGTGGTGAATTAGATAAGATAGAATGCTTAGCGAATGATCTAGTCTCGCTGCTCATCGTGATTCTCTCATAGCAAGAACAGTGAATGACTTACACACTCTAGATCCCCTGCCTGGTTTCAGATCGAAGTTGGTCAGGAAACAAAAATACATCTTAAAAATGTATGTGCACATTCCACAATAACGAGTATATATATATTTGTGTACGGCACATTCCGAGGACGTAAGGAAAACAGGGTTAAAAATAAGTAGTTCCTTAATAGCAAGTCAGTTGAGGTGTGCCGAAACTGACGTAAGGTTAGGCCTGTAAAAGAGGGCCCACCTAGGAAAAATGATAAAATTGAGGGTGCGGTGGGAGGGGCACTTCCGAGATCGTCGAAGACAGGTAAGCAGGGGCTCACTGGGTTTAAATAGGGAATTTAAGTGCCTCCCACAATTACAGGCCAAGCCTTCTATTTGTGTACGGCACATTCCGAGGACGTAAGGAAAACAGGGTTAAAAATAAGTAGTTCCTTAATAGCAAGTCAGTTGAGGTGTGCCGAAACTGACGTAAGGTTAGGCCTGTAAAAGAGGGCAAAAATAAAAACCATTAAAACAAAATGCGTTTATTAAGCGGTACATCATTTAGTCATATCACAGAAAGCCAGCCTTATCTCTTTCTCTGGATTGGGAATGTATCTGTTGTATGCGGATGATTTCCACCTCCCCATATTTTTAATTATGTGTGTCGGTACAGGATTACCTGAGGCAGCTGTGGCTGCTCCAATACGAAAAGAATGGCCCGAGAATGAACGTGGGTTTTGTCCCAAGCGGAGTAAAAGGGTGCGTATGTAAAGCATGAAGATTTTTGTGGTCAGGGGTTTCCCCAGTATAGCTAGAAGTGGGCTATCAGGAACGGAATTAGCTTGGGCTACTACTAGCTTATCCAATACACGGACGGGACACCATTTGGTTGAAGTGGGATAAAAGTTAATTTCCACTGGTGGGCCTGTTTGGCTTGTTTTGGTACGGGTAACGGACAATGTGTAGTGGTCTAGTTTTTTAATTAAGTGTTTCTTTTGGAGGCACGAGCTGAAATCAGAAGCTCTCTCTACAGTGAATTCTTTGGGTCTCAAGAAACCATAAAAGGCTAGATAAGCCGCTGATTTGATAACGAGGTTTGTGATATGTTCGAAAGGGGACGTGTCGAGTACATCGGATATATTCTTAAATAGCTTACTATCTATGGGAAGGCGTTTAGTGGGTATGTGTACTGACAAGTTATGAATGCCTTTGAGGACACTTTTAAGAGGGTAGGAAGATAGGAAAGGAGACTTGTTGGGAAAGGAGGTTAACATGTAGTGTTGGATTCCCGTTAAGTAGAGTTTGATTGTGTTGTAAGCTAGATTAAGAGAAAAGTGGCAAAAAGTTGTGAAAGCAACCATGGTTTCAACAGAAAAAACATTTATTACACAGTAATTACGAACGAAACACTTAAACAGTTCATACGCTCTGTAATAGGCTTTCCTTGTGTTAAGGGATAGACCCGCCTGCGCAAGCGTGCCGCTTAGTTGTAAGAGAGAGCTTAACGCATTACCAGGTCTTCGAATTTTGGAGGTACCCTGGGTTGCTGGGTAGCTGTAGGATGTAGTCTGAAGAACTCCTGCAAATTGAAGCGTGACAGAGCATCAGCGGCAGTATTTTGTATACCTGGGACGTGAACACAGGATATGCAGAACTGGAGATTAGCTGCTAGCCAAGTGAGTCTCCTGACTAGGTTCATGATCGTGAGGGACTGAGAGCGGCCCTTGTTAATGATGTTACAGGTAGCTAAGTTATCACAAAAACACCTGACTGACTGCCCCCTCCACTCAACCCCCCACGTGTAAGCTGCTGCTACGATAGGGTAGATCTCAAAAAGAGAGGAGGTGGTACTGAAACTCTCGAGTGATGTGGTTTCGATCGGCCAGGAGTCGTACAGCCACTCGTCTCCAAATATGGCCGCATAGCCTAAGGTACCTGAAGCGTCAGTCCAGAGTACTGGGGAATCGTCGGAAACGGGGGGAACAAACAGTGACCTGCCATTCCACGAGGAAAGGAACAGCTGCCACATTCTCAGGTCAGCTGTAGCTGACTCGTCTAAGGGTGTAGTGGAGTCATCGTCAGGGAGACCGTGCAAAAGTGAAAGGATTCTGGAAATGAAAGACCTACCCTGTGGAATTATTCTCATGGCGAAATTAAGTGAGCCTAGAAGTGACTGTAGCTGTTTCCTGGTGCAAGTGCCTAGTGACATGCAGGTGCTAATGTAAGACAGAATTCGGTCTACTTTCTCCTGGGGCAGGCTGGCGTGCATGGTGACAGAATTGAGTGTAATCCCCAGAAAAGTAATTTCGGTTTTGGGACCTTCAGTTTTGTCCAGGGCTACGGGGACACCTAAATCTTTAAAGAGAGTGAGCAAGTGATTAAGGCTGCGTGGAGTGCAGTGGTGTGGTTCAATGGTGAGGAAGTCGTCTAAATAATGAATGACAACTGGGCATCTGCAGAAGTTCAGGAGAAGCCATGTTAACGTTTCGGCGAACAGGTCAAACAACTTGGGGCTACTTTTGGAGCCGAAAGTAAGCCTGGTAGCGAAATAGTAGTTGTCTTGCCACTTAACTCCATGCAGATGCCAGAGTGATTGATGAATGGGAAGTAACTTAAAGGCGTTAGTAATATCTGACTTACTTAACCAGGCTGCCTTCCCGGAGTTAATAATTGCTTGAATGGCATCATCGATTCTAGCGTACTGAAGAGAAAAATCTTCTGACGGGATTAGTGCATTCAGGCTAGGTGTGGGAGAGGCGTGTGGTGCAGAAAAGTCAATAATAAGTCTCTTTTTGTTGTTAAACTTCCCCGTGGCGATACCTAGAGGGTTAGTTCTCCATGAGGAGAAAGGAGGAGTAGTGAAAGGGCCTATCATGAAGCCGTTATCTACTTCTTTCTGTAAGAGTACTTGTAGGGTGTCGGGGTCTGTGAGAGCTGACTGAAGGTTGGGGCACTCCAAGATGCCTGAGGGGAGAGAGACAAAGCCTGTGTGAAACCCGTGAGTGAACCCTGACGTGAGAAATTCCACCAGATGTAAAGAAGGATGATTAGCCAGGTAACGTTGTAAACTCTGTATGTTTATTGGAGTGGATGCCTTTTTAGGGTACAATTTGTTAGGGCACATCGTCTTGGCATGTGCCCTGAAACAAAGCGAGCACACATGCAGCAGTCTACAAGCACTGTAACTACAACCCCCAGCATTGAAATTATTGCAGACCTGAGCTTTGCCCAAGAACACTATTGGCCTGCCTAATTTGTCTCTTATTTCCTTCTGGTTGGAAGTTGACTGAAAATCGGAGTTGGCGTTACTGGTAGAGGGGATAGCTACATTTTCAGGACAGAAATTAATCGAGTGAGCTGCAGACGAGCATATGGCACAGGAAGGGGTTTTGAGACCTGCAAAATGCATAAGAAACAACTCCGTGTCCAGCTGACCCCAGTCCGTGACTGTATTATACTGAGACAATGAAGCGGCTGACCTAGAGGAGAATGACTTGTGATAGTCGTAAAAGGCAAAGCCCCCGTACTTATAAGCTAGCTCTATCACCTTGTGTAGGTATAAGTCTAGCTCCTCTCTGCGGAGGGGAAAAGCAGTACAGATAACGTCTCTGTATAGGCCAAATGCCAAGACAAACTCGGGAATGTTAAGTTTCCTATTCAACCTAGGGTCTCTGGCCCTCATTACTACTGATAGATCCTCAAACGTGTACGCCCTGTTTTCTACCACGTCTTGAGCCGCTATCAGTAGCGAGGCCAAGTTAACATCCTTTCCCTCTATGATGTCACGTCTGAGAGACTGCGGTATTAGGTGAATAGGATTAATAACGTTAGTAACTTTCCTAGCCGGCAGAGGGTTACTGTTACCTCCTAGGGCGGGCGTGGGTTGGGCAACCGGCCCGGGAATCTCGGGGACTGTAGGAACATTATTAGCTTCCAGGTTATCCAACCTATTATTGATAGTGGCAACTGAGGACACTAGGGAGGCCATCATGGCGTGTAACTCAGCCAGGCTATTAAGTACATTAACCTGTGAACTAGGGCCAGGCCTTTCGTTATCCTCAGTAGAGTTCAATAAACGAAAAAGTTCATTCTTCCTGGCTGAAGCCGGATAAGGGATATTCCTCTTTTTTAGTTCAGCGGTAATCTTAGGGATAGTCCAGGAGCGATAGCTGGAAGCTGGACTTGGAGGGGTTGGTTGCCTTCTCTGTGTGCCCGACCTGAGAGGGGTGCTGGTAACCGACAGATTGTCTTCTAATACCGAAGCGTTGGACATTCTAAGGGGGGCAGAGAGGGTGAGTTTAGTACTGAAATGTAAACAGCTGGAGGGACCCCGCTTACTAGGTTAGTGCCCATAGGCGAAATTGTATTAACTTAGCTTCAGTTGGTGGCAGATGAGGCCCTAACTACTTGCCAAGTGGCTATGAGAGGCACTATCTATGATTTGGCTCGTGGGGCCTTGGTGCCACTGAGGTGGGTGGCGGGGTGTTGGCCTCTCGGTGACACGTAAAAGAAGTAAAACGTTTGGCCGTGACTGGTGAGGCCCTAACTAAGTTTTGAAGCAAGGCTATAGCTATGCGTTGGGACGATTGGCCTGAACCTCCGAACGTAAGGGCTGACCTTATGCCTTGCGGGACCTCTAAACTTATAGGCAAAGAGGCCTATGGGAACATACCTAAGTTGGCGGGAGAATTACAACTAGACCTCAACCCCCCCCCCCCCCAGGACACACCAATAACATACCTGCAGAGGAAGGAATACTTTACTTGACCTAATAATGGACTATTATCCTGAAGGGAACCAACGGAACTAAAGGGAAAGAAACGTGACCTATTTATGAAACGTACTATTTAATTACAATATACACACAAATGAACTGGGTGACACAGAGGCCTACCTCTTTAACAAAGCTGCGAACACGTATACCCGCGAAGGGCCACTTGCGAGAAGTGTCAGTACTAGTAAGGACTACAACAGAAAATAGGACATGAACAGCCATTAAATCAATGGAAACAACATACCCCCTATTATTCTACTTTGCTATTTATGACTTTAAGGGGACCGTATAAACCACTTAAAATACAGAAGTTTAGAATACTGGGCAATACAACAAAACCGCCTAAACCCCTCTTATAAACGTAACTACTAAATTTATTGCTAAAAATGTGAACAATATCCAGAAAACGAAACAGAATGAGGGTATTGCACCAAACTGAATGAAAAACGTGTGGCAACCCGGTCCGGCTAAACGAGACTACGAGGTGTAAGTGTAACTGAACGTGTTACGCTGACCGAGATTGCAGGAGCGGAGTGAAGCCGAGCCCGTGAGCGACAGGGCTAAACTTCGATGCTTCGATTTCGATGCCGTCCGTGTAAGGCAAAAAGCGTTATACTCACGAATACAGCCGCAGAGCGTTTGAACCTGGCTGCCGGCGGGCGGGAAACTGACGTCACGGATCTGTAAACCGGAAGTACACTGAAGCACTTCCGAGATCGTCGAAGACAGGTAAGCAGGGGCTCACTGGGTTTAAATAGGGAATTTAAGTGCCTCCCACAATTACAGGCCAAGCCTTCTATATATCAACAATGTTAGAATCTTTTAGAACTAGTTTCCTCTTTGTCAAATAACATTAAAGGAGATTCTAGTTCCAATACACACTGCTAGTATTTGAAAGAACATGTAACATACACAAAGACAAATGTGAATGTCACCGACACCAAAAAAAACAACAATGAAATTGCATTGATGCTTTTAGCTTGCAGGAAAGTATTATTATTATTATATTTTTTTTTTTTATTGTGTTTAAGGTAAAGTGACAGCATTTTGGCAGGGGTGTCTGAACTGTCGATTGCAATATGCCAGTCAAACTCTAATATCTGACTAGTAGATTGATTGCAGCATCTGCAGGGAATGGGATTATAAAACTGTGGACACAATATATGCTGAATGTCTATCCTGCAAATGAGATGCGGTGCATTAACGTGCCCTCGGATCACCCAATTTAGGTGCTGCATAATTCAAGTATTATCTAACTCAAGATGAGAATTGTATGCAGCCTTCAAACAATTTAAATTATAATTTATATGTCTGGTTTCATTTTAGATTTTTTTTGCATACCGTAGTATCGTAGTGACCGTAGCGATCGCATCAACAGCACCGTTAAAGTATTACTCCAAGCACCATAGCCACTACAACACATACACACTGTAGTGGTTATGGTGCCAGGAGAGCCCTGTCTCCCCACTTTGTAAGTAGTCAAATTGTATTAGGACAGTCTGACTTCTTGCCTTGAGTCTTCCAAGTGCCTCTCCCTGCCTCAACTACCTCAACAAGAGCATTTTTTTTTTTAGCAAATGTTTTGATTTTACTAAGATTTGATCATTTGGAAATAAATTTACACAGGACAAATAATTTATCCAATATATTGTAAAATTCACCTTCTCTATTTCAGCATCACAAAGAATGTGTATAATTTCACTTTGACTTGTTGAACTTGCATCCTTGAGTGTCATTCTGGGGCTATGCTTTCAGGGAACCACATACCGAAATAGTTTCCTCTGTGTCATATAACATTAAAGGAAATTCTAGTTCCAATACAGGCTGATAGTATTTGAAAGAACATGTTGTAACATACACAAAGAGATATGCGTAAGTCACTAGCATTGACCAAACTAAAATACTTGAAATTGCATTGATGTTTTTAGGCTGCAGGATACTATTCTCTTTTTAAATAGAGCTTAAAGCAAAATTATATCCAAAAATACAATTTAATAAACTATGTTTAACCCCTTAGTAAGTGAAGCTTTTTGTGTGTTTGAGACTACATCTTTTTGCACTTTTATTACATGCCACTGTACTTTCCTGCTTTTCCTTGAAGTTCAAGCATACATATTATAAGCTATTATAACCCCGTAAGGACACGTGACGGACATTTTCCATCATGCGGGCCTTTTACTTCTTAGGCCAGATGTTTTTTCTTCTGATCACATGTCATATGAATAAAATATTAAATAAAGTTCTATAGCCTATACAGAGTATCATATCTTCTCTTACCAACAGAAACGGGACAGTAACCTCTACTTCTGGCAGGATAGCCATACCAGATCTCCTTGATTTTTATATATATTGAAAATTGGAAGGACACCGCTCACATATCTGGAACGATTCAAGGACGATTTGCCGAATAAGCTATCAATCTTGCTAAACGTACCTTTTCCATGCCTAAACCCATGAATAAGTCAGATATGTGATGTTTGTATTAATATTGTTTGTATTAATGGTGTTCAACCTTGTTAAAAATAAAGAATTAAAAAAAAAAAAAAGAAACGGGACAGTTATTCTCTAAAGCCAAAGTTATGATTTGTGCTGAATTGAAAACTGAACGGGAAAATTTAGCCCAAAAAGGTCACTCAGGGGGGAAAAAAGCTGAATTGAGGAATTATTCCACTTCAGTTATTTTCTCATAAATGTTGCATTTTGGATGGTTTTCAACAACCCAGGGGAGAATACGAGATGAAATGCTCACTTCAACCGATTGAACTGAATATGAAACATCATAAGATTTGCTATATGCATTATCTTATTAAAAGGTTTATACATTTAATAACATTTTATTTATGCTGGAGAATAAATCTAGAGTTCAACCATAGTAAAATACATCTCCCACTAGCCAGCGAGGCAAAGGTTGGCTGAGAGTGGTTGAGTAACAGTGACAAGTGGTACCCATTTTATCTATTTTAACAAATAATAAAAAATAGAGTGTAGCACTCAATAGGAGGTTGCTACCTAAGCAGCCTGTAAGCACCAATGCATTTATTGTGGATGTTACATAAAACTAGAACTTTTTAGTTTGCAGTACAGTACTCTTATACTAGTGGAAGGAGATCAATATAATAAGGCAGTTCTTACAGGATTCCACATATTAATAAATAAATATATATATTTTAAAAAAATGATTACTTAGAACAAAATATATGCATTTTTTTTTGTCAATCTTTGTTTTATTGAAGCGTTATGGGAACGTAACAGAAAGGAAGAGAAGGAGATATATATCTGTAAATATGCACATGAATACAATAAACAATAACATTGGTATATTCTCACATGAGTGTCTGCTTCATTTTATGTTTTAAGTAACATTGCGTTCTCAGGTTAGCTAGGCATATATAATCATTATATATTAACATGCAAGCTGTTTAACCCCTTAAGGACACATGACATGTCTGACACGTCATAATTCCCTTTTATTCCAGAAGTTTGGTCCTTAAGGGGTTAATACAGGCTAGGGCTAACTTTTACGTGAGAGTAAGTAACGCTTAAATAATCTGGGCTTTTCACATGTAATATGTTATAAGGTAGACATACTAAGCAAGATGTGGGCTATGCGCCTCAAAAGTATTATGTCTAATGCGGAGGGTCATGTTAGGGTCTACAAGCTCAGTACATTTGACTGATGCGCCTGCTCAAGTGTGCTGATAAAGCTTAACAAGGAATTGTGACATGAAGATAACTAAAGATTATGTAAACTCTGCTTGACATGTGAAGAGGAAAATAAACAATAAGTAATGAAGCTTGCCAAACCCTAGACTGCACTCTTTTTCATTTCAAAAGTAGATTCAGTAGCGGTGATGTGCCCTCTCAGGGTAACACCATTATATAGACTTGCCCTTTTCACTGCCAACCACTCCTCCCTGCTTCTCTGTCTTGAGTAGGGGGTGGCTGGGAAGCCCGCAGCTCCAGCTTCTCCCAGAAGCTTTGGAAGATAGCGTCAAGTCGCTCATGTAGAGGCTGGGTAGGTGTAGGCCCAAGAGCATGGTCGGCAGCCGCCATCTTGTTAACGGGGTGTGAGTTGCAGACGGTCGCAGAAGCTTGTAGTAGCTTGTGACCCTGTGTAATGTGGACCAGGATGACCCCCGATGGTCCATAGGGGGGGAACGTGGGCTCTGCAGAAGATTAGCCGGGTTTAAAAGCGGCGGGAGAGCGTCCGTCTCCCCTGTGTGAGTAGGCCGCATGTTGGTGCTGAGTGGTGCATCCACGTTTATGGTATCTAAGTGGAGGTCTCGGGTTTCTCTGCCCAATGTCAGCCTCCAAGTGCCCGATTTCGGTGTCTGTGTGGGCAGATGCAGCTTAAATTGCCGGTTGGCACAGGAGCTGTTGCTGCCTAGGTCCGCTCAACTCTGCGGTCAGGCCCCGCCCCCCAATATATGCATGTTTTATTTAGGTGTATATCTTCTAACAGGAGCATGAAAGAAAAACCAGCATGCAAAATCTACAGGCCTGCTGTCTGCAACCTTTGTAATCCTCTCTTTCTGCGACAAGGAATTTCCAATCGAAGGCTTATTATTGAGGAGCCTCTGTGCTGGAGCCAGGAGTGTGCATGTGCTGCAATTGCAGCTTTGCAATTGTTCTCCATAAGCTGTATTACCGCTGACAGGAATTGGAGAAAGCAAGCATGCTTTAACCCAGAGCAACTGAAAACCTCCTGGCTGTCTGATTAACCAGTTATAAAAGTGCCAATTTTACAACATGACAGGAGGCTTCATATTTTGCATAAACTTTCTTTACTAACTCCATATCAGCAAAGAAAAAAACAGGAGAAATAAAGGACCAGGGTGTATATAATGGAACACATATCCAAAACACTTACTCATGCTTTGCTGCTCCATCACAAGTCAGGTCAGAGTATTTGTTCACTGTATCTGTTTTATCTAACTTATTGTATTTAGCTTATTTGATTAACCTTTCCTGTGGAGGTGACGTGGGGTTCTCGCTTTACCTCCCCTTCTCTTGTGGGAAATTATTCTCCGGCTTTCTGTTGGGAACCTCCCCCTCTCTTCCCATGCCCTCTCTGCTCAGAGTATTGCTTACCCCCCCTCCACCTGTGGCTACGTTTGCCACTTTCACTTACATTCCCGCACCATTGGCATGGATTTCCAGTGCATTCGGACGATGAATCGAGTTGATTTGGTACTTTAGGACCGAACGGGGCTGTTCGCGGCTTTTTCCCCCATTCGCGCCTATTCAATTACTTTAGTATTCAGTAATTTGCAAACGAACAACCCGATCGCGGCTTTTCCCATTTGTGTATATTCAGTTTCGGTAGTTTGGCACGTTTGCGTCAAACTGCATTACATGTAAGTCGCTTCATTTCGGCTTAAATTTTGCAAAATTTCCCGCAAACGAGTTTCACTGGCTTTTCATGCACCATTTTAGCCCCGTTTTTCGCGAGACCCGGCATGGCCATTTTGGTGGTGCTGTCAGTTGTAGTATTACTGCCATCACGGAGAGTCTCTTTCTGAGAGACTCTTTCTGAGAGTTTGGAATTGACTTTGCGCTCCACCTGTATAAGTATATTGTTTATTTTATTTGTGTGTGGTTTGGGTACACAAAGGTGTGTAGCAGCTTATTGATATTGGAACCCTAAATATTAGGGATATTGTTACCATTGGGTGGTGAGGAATTTTTTGCACATTTTGTTTCTCACACCTTGTATTTTAATTTTTATTTGTTTATTATTATTTTTATTTATGATACATTTTGATTAGCGCTTTTATATTATTGATACGATTTTTGTGTATGTCATAACTGTATTTTCCTGATCCTGAAGAAAGCCCAGAGAGGGGCTGAAACGTTGATCGTTTTTTAATGCATATCTAATAAAGTATCTTGGATTTTAAATGAAGACCGTGGAGTGCAGCCATCAATTTTTGAATATGTATGATATCCAGCCAGCTGGCTTATGCACCCAGCATTACTAAGGACAGCGTGAGTGCAAGGATCCTTTTTGTATTATATATATATATATATATATATATATATATATATATATATATATATATATATACATACATACATACATACATACATACATACATACATACACACACACACAGTATAGCTGCTCTACTTACTGAAAATACCCTTTATTGCAATTTAACTTGAAAAGTGATAAGTACACCTGTTATTACAGAACTCCATTTATGAAAAATATTTTGCTAACATGTTACAGAAAAGGAGGGAGGGGGTCTCATCTGAAGAGCAGTATGTTTTTTAAAAATGTTAATCTGTGTCACAAATCATAATTCCGCTCAAGTTCACTTAAAGTTCTTCTGGATAAATAATCAAACTGTCAGATTCCTTCTTGGAACAGAACACATTCCTATCATTGCAGGATAAATGTGGAAAAAGTAATCAACTAATCTAGTCCTGGATGTATTACCAACAGTAAGCAAATAACTTAAAATGCCTACAATTATCCATTCTTCGATTATTATTTTTTAATAGTTCACATGACATTTGTTACACTACAAAATAACATATATACGTATAGTTAAATCCCCTCTCATAATATTGTAAAGCGCTAAGGAATCTGTTGGCGCTATATAAATTGCAATAATAAAATAATAAATAATATACATTTCTCAGTGAGCTAAGCAATTTAGTCTTTAGCACATGGCTATAACGAACACTTGTGTATGCATGCATAGTCTATGATAAACGTTTAAGACAGTTGGTCCAAGACATAGATACAGTAAAAAGGTTAAAAATGTTCATCACAACACAGTGTGAAGTTTTCTTAATTTTTCCCCACAAGTCATGAACTCTGCAATTTTAAAGGAACACTATATTATTAGGAATACAGCTTAATGCAGTTGTTCTGGTGTCTACAAGTCCCTGCAAGCTTTTTAAATGTAAACACTGCCTTTTCAGAGAAAATGCAGAGTTTACATTACTGCCTAGGAACACCTTTAGTTTTCACTCAGATGGCCACCAGAGGTGCTTCCTGTGTCAGTGCTGTGCAGTGTTAATGTTCAGCGTCTCCACACTCTCCATGGAGACGCTGAACGATCATCATAGAGAAGTGTGACGGACCACCATCACTAAGTACCATGCCCACTGATTATTCGTGTGTTTTCCACCTGTATTCTGTGTTTCCCCATGTATCAGGCTCGTTGCTGCCTGATGGAGTGGAGGCAGTCACCGGAGAGAGGCGCAAGCCCCAGCAGAGACCCTGGGGCTGTGAGTCGGCTTCACAGCTGCAGAGTCCTACTGGCCACCTGAAAGTCCGTGCCGACCAATCCCATTCAAACTGGGTTTGCTCTATTCTCCCCCTGGTTCTTCTCCAGCCAGAAGAACCAGGGGGACCCAGGTGATGAACAGGCCGGTGGGGTACCATTGTTTGGGAGGGGGTTGTTACAGGCGCAGAGAGCCCGGGGGCACACTTGTTTGGGTGGGGGTTGTTATGGGTGCAGAGACGCCTGTGTACCGGAGCCTGGGATGGATGGCCTCCTGGGCTAAAGACACTTTATGTCTAAGTCAACCTGTACCCAGGAGGGTGCAGGGTGCAACGCCAGCCAGACCCGAGGACTGTAGGGGCTGGTTGGGAACAAATACTGTTGTGGGCATGGCTCTAAAGGAGTATGTGTCACCTCCTGGCAGCAGTGAGCTGACCCGTGTGAGTCATGCTGCAGCTGCCGGAGGTGGACAAGGGGGAGATGTGTGACGGACCACCGTCACTAAGTACCATGCTCACTGCTTATTTGTGTGTTTTCCCCCTGTATTCTGTGTTTCCCCATGTATCTTATGTATTTCATGTATTTTGCCTGTTTCCCGTTCGGGAGAGCTCATACGAAAGGAACCCATCCGTCTCCCGAATGGGGACCACCTTGATTTCACATTTAGAACGCTCATTAGAACATTCAGAAACTGCAAGGGAAATCATTAATGAATTCTCCCCTGGGTGGCCGCCAGTTCGTATAGCCGAACGCCAAGGGAAGCATTCGTATCCTGAACTGGCCTGCCCGCACTGTTTCAGGTCCCCATGTCGGGGATCGCCCTACCTATTCCTAACAGAACTATAATCACTGCTTTCCCCTCCCGGGAGCTACGGGGCCAGGCTCGTAGATGCCCAAGTAGCGCTCTCCCTGGGGCTGCCTAAGTGGGGGCAGCCATCGGAGAGAAGCGCGAGCCCCAACGGAGACCCTGGGGCTGTGAGTCGACTTCACAGCCGCAGACTCCCGCTGGCTGCCTAGAAGTCTGTGCCGACCAATCGGGAGAAGGAGCTCCCATTCAAACTGGGTTTGCTCCATTCTCCTGATGGATCGGCACAAGTGAGCACTGATTGATCGCTGCAGGGTGCAGGTGACCAATCAGAGAAGGAGCGCCCCATTCAAACAGGGTTTTCGCACCATTTCAAATGATTGGGCGTCGAAACGCGTCTCCTCCATGAGCTCTGACTGGTGCGATTTGTTTCGCACCCTTTTTCCGGATTGGCTATTGCTTGGTTTAGGCACGAAGTTTGAATTCACCGGACTAAATCAAGCAACGCTGTGGAACTAATTGCAGGAATGTACAGAGCCTTGAGCTCCAGAATTAATAAGATTATTTCTCGGGCTCTGTACATCCGATAGCCCCATTATTTGCAGGGATCCTAGTTGGGGCCTGGGGCTATCAAGCAATAATATAAACATAAATACAGCACTCTATGCATTAATTATGCATATAAAGAAGAAATTCATAAAATCAGTATGCAAAACAATTAATTTATTAAATACTGACCCAGTGTGATTCAAAAAGGCTACTGGAAATAATTGGTGACCTTATCCTAAACTAATATATCGTGCATATAGAGAAAATTCATAATATATACAGATAGTATTTACAACCAATGGCAATCCCTTCATAATTTCATATATCATGCACAAGGTATCAATTCATGATATATACAATGCTATATACAACTAATCACAGTCCTGATATCCCGTGTGGGGGTAAGGTATCATAGATGGATCCACCACCTGCTGGAGTAATGATAGACCTTAAAAAATAGCAAAAAAAATCAAAATAAATGAGAAAAATATAAAAATATCGCCAAATACCGTATATACTCGAGTATAAGCCGAGTTTTTCAGCAAATTTTTTTGTGCTGAAAAACCCCAACTCGACTTATACTCGAGTCACTGTCTGTATTATGGCAATTTGCATTGCCATAATACAGACTGGGGGCTGTGGGGGCTGCAGAGCTCTTACTTACCTCTCCTGCAGCTCCTGTCAGCTCTCTCCTCCTCCTCTGCGCCGGTCCGTTCGGCACCTCGGTCAGCTCCCAGTGTAAGTCTCGCGAGAGCCGCGGGGTCATAGTGCGGCTCTCGCGAGACTTACAGTGTGAGCTGACAGAGGAGCTGCACGGACCGGCGCGGAGGAGGAGGGAGCTGACAGGAGCTGCAGGAGAGGTAAGTAAGAGCTCTGCCAGCCCCCCTCCTACACAGTGCTCATTCCATGGACCACCAGGGAGTGAGAGCCCCCCGCCCTGCCATGTATCAAGCAGGGAGGGGGGACGAAAAAAAAAATATTAATATAATAAAATAAAATAATATTTATATAATAAAAAATATTAAAATAATAATTTAAAAATAAATAATAATAATTAATAATATAATATAATACATATTAATAATAATAATTAATTAATAAAAACAATAATCAAAATGCCCACCCCCCCACCAACACATACACACACTGCATCACACACACTCACACTTCATTCATATACACACACTGCACACACACACACACTGCACACACACACACACACACACACTGCATTCATACGCACACACTGCATTCATTAAATAAATATTCAATTAATAATTTCCCACCTGCTGCATTTCCCACTCTAGTCTTATACTCGAGTCAATACGTTTTCCCAGTTTTTTGGGGTAAAATTAGGGGCCTCGGCTTATATACGGCTCGGCTTATACTCGAGTATATACGGTAGTTAAAAAAGAAAAAGAAAAAAATGAAAAAAGAAAAAGAAAAAAGGAGAAAAAGGCACAAATAAGGCACAAAAGTATGTAGGGCAGTCCAATGTTAGAAAATAGTGCACTGAAAAATTCTATATGGATGTATCTCACCAAAAGTAGAGATATCTTGGCTGGGATAGACTGTAGTAGTGTAGAGGGTTTTTGTTGGTAATGAAGTAGTCCAGAAGAATCCTCCTGGATCTGAGGTTCGTATTGCAGTAAAGTCCTCCTATATGGTAAGTCAAACTGATCGGCAGCAGTTAGAGAAGACTACGATAGCCCTGTTGTGGGAGACCTTGACAGTTCCCACTTCTGGTGCATCCGAGATGAGCGCATCTGCAACCTGCGGCTTCTCCAACTGTGTCACCTCCACCTAATGTACCTCCTGTAGTACATAAGGCACCTACTATCTCCCTATCTCCTCCCCAGCATTTTGATGGTAATATTCAAGAATGCCGGGGATTCATTAACCAAATGCAGTATCATTTTGAGGCCTCACCGGGATCTTTACCCATGGACAGAGCTAAAATTGGTTACCTGATGAACCAACTTAAAGGTAAAGCTTTAGCTTGGGCCAATCCGTTATGGGAGAGTAGTAGGAGCATTGCACACAATTACCATGAATTCCTTGCGGAATTTAAACTTACGTTTGAACCATTAGGCAGGGAGGATGACAAGGGAACCGGTCTTTCTCGGAGTATGCCATAGAATTTCGCACCTTGGCTTCCGAGGTAGACTGGACTAACAGCGGATTAATCTCAGCATTTAAGAAGGGATTATCTGAGACTATGTTGGATGAGATTGCTGCCAAAGAACTACCCAAAAAACTTAATGAGTTAACTTAATGTGTATTACGTTTATTATGCTAATTGATAATAGGCTCAGAACCAGAAATAAAACCAGACGTATGGCTTTGCCATTAGCACCTCATTTCTCCAGACCGGTTGTTCCTGACCTCTCTATACAGTCCGAACCTGAACCTATGTAGTTGGGGGTCACTAGACTGTCCGAGGCAGAAAGACAACATAGGAGAAGAGAGGGTCTATGCATATACTGTGGTAAAAAAGGACATATGAGGAGTACTTGTCCCATACGTCCGGAAAAATACCGCACCTAAGAACCTTAAGGGGACAGGTCTTAGGTGTAATGGATACGTCCTTTGGGAATAACATAAATAGATTTCTCCTTGATATTACGATCATAGTTGACAAAAAGAACTTTTCATGCAAGGCCCTGATGGACTCAGGTGCAGCAGGAAATTTCATTGATGATAATTTTGTTAAAAAGAATGCTATACCTATCAAGGAGAGAATATCACCTCTGGCCGTTGAGGCTATTGAAGGGTTGAGACCTCTCAACCCTTAATTACCCATGAAACCTTGCCCATTAACATGTCTATTGGTGCCTTACATAAGGAAGATATAATATTCCAAGTTATTGCATCTCCTTCTTGCCCTATCATATTAGGCTTTCCTTGGCTTAGTAAGCACAACCCTCATATCGACGGGGCTAATACGGAAATATTGGAATGGGGCAAGGATTGTAATGGGAAGTGAATGTTACACCTCACCAAGAGAGTGGGCACCATTAAATTACCCACTACTACACCTCAAACCCTCTGAAATTCCCATACAATACTGGGAGGTTAAGGAAGTATTTAGTAAGAGTCAGTCCAATATCTTACCTCCTCACAGGTCATATGACTGCTCCATAAATCTGTTAGCCGGCGCTATGCCACCTAAAGGGGCAGTATATGCCTTATCGCCACACGAGAGTAAAATAATGGAAGAACATATCAAAGACTCACTAAACAAGGGCTATATACGGAAATCATCCTTACCTGCTGGTGCAGGCTTCTTTTTTGTAGAAAAGAAAGATGGAGAATTAAGTCCATGCATTGACTACAGAGCAGTGCTATCAGTTTGTGTCTCAGTTTTGGAGGGCGTTCAGTAAACAGTTGGGCATTGAATTGCCTTTTTCTTTCGCTTACCATCCCCAAACTAATGGCATGGCTGAGAGGGCTAACCAGTAATTAGAGTTATATCTGCGTTGTTTTGTAAATAGCACTCAAGATCATCGGTCCGAATTACTACCCTGGGCCGAGTTTGCAAGGAACAATGCTACCTATGACTCTTCTGGTCACAGCCCGTTCTTTGTTAATAACTGTCATCATCCTACTATCCTGCCGGCTGTTTTCTCTGAGACAACTATCCCTGCTTTGGATGATCGCCTTTCTTCTATCCGTGATACTTGGACCAAAGTTCATTCCGCTCTCAAAACTGCGGCTGATCGCTTCAAGTTCCATGCGGATAAACGGCGGGGTGCCAACCCCGTTTACCAAGTGGGTGACAGGGTATGGTTATCATCGCGCAACATCAAATTGAAAGTTCCTAGTATGAAGTTTGCACCCAGATTCCTGGGCCCCTTTCGTATCCTTTGGAGGATTAACCCAGTGTCATATTCTCTGGCCCTCCCGGCCTCATTGCGTATTCCAAACACCTTTCATGTGTTGCTACTCAAACCTCTTGTTTGCAATAAATATACTGTCTCAAGTGTCCCTCCTCCTCCCTTAGTTGTTTCTGGACAGGATGAGTATGAGGTCTCCTCCATAATTGATTCCAGGTTTTCTCGGGGCACTTTACAGTACTTGGTGGATTGGAAAGGTTATGGACCAGCCGATCGTTCTTGGGTTCCGGCATCTGATATACATGCTGGCCGCAAGATTCGCTATTTTCATGCCAAGTTTCCTCTGAAGCCTGGTCCTGCCCGCCCGGTGGGCGTTCTTCAGGTGGGGGGTAATGTCACGTATTCATCCACATATACAAATGTGATTAATGACATTTACTGTTCTGACAGGAAGAGTTGTGCCGAGCAACATTACTGTCCTGACAGGAAAAGTTGTGCTGAGCAGCAATCAAATCCACATGAGGGTTTGTGCTGAGCAGCAAATATGCAAATGGTAACCTGGTAACTGCCTTTGGGGTCAAAGGCCGATTACAGCCTATCAGATCCAGAGGAGGGGTATTTAGGCCCAGTTCTCATCCTGCTCAGTGCCCTGTCGTGGTTTCCCTAGTGGTTGTCTGAGAGCGCGTTCCTGATTCAAGTTTCTTCTGGTTTTTGACTTTGACTTCCCTGTATTCTGTATCCCTGACTTCTGGCTTTCCCTTATCATTGTGTCTCTTTCTGTATCCCCTGACCTCGGCAAGTATCCTGACTACTCTTTGGTATTGTGACAAACTGCCATTTGCTACTGGGCATTGGAGAGGACTGATTGCCAGCTTCCTGCCATGTGACTATGGCCCCTGGGATGTATTACCCTTTAAGGAACTGATTTGGGCATAATGGATTTTTATAATGCTGTTTCTGGCCCTTTAATTACTTTGGAGGAGTGTTGCAACTTTAAATTGGCACTTCGGATACAGCCGAAGTGCCGAAGTAGTCGAAGTGGCCGCCATTCGACAAACGAACACGTGGTGGCGGCAATTTTAACTAATTTGAACGCGGTAAGCTGTGTGTGCAGCTAAATCTATGGAACTGTTTTCAGCTACCCAATTGCACGAACACCGCTGACCCATACCTTCTTCTCCACTTCGACACTGTGGCTGGAGACTAAGACCCATTCAAAGATTCGAACGCTCGTTCGAATGTGACTTAGTCATTTTTTCAATGTAAAAATAGACCGACCGCACAGCCCAAATCCATGGAACTGTTTTGGACATGAAAATGTGCTTGCGGTCGGTCATAAAAGGACTCCCAGCTAACTTTTGATCTACTGGACGGATTTTTATAATTTTCGAGTATATTTATATTTAAAGGACGCTGATTTGAAAATATGTAACTTTTATTAATATTGCATGCATACTTTTAAAGTTATAAGAATTGTGTAAAAACTGTATATTTTCTTTCTGTGATAATTAAGTTAGTCTATTGTCTTGAGATAATTGTATCACAGGCAGAGGGGAGGATTTCTGCTGGGAAAGGTTTACTTTATTGTACGTGTTGTAATGTTTCTATTGGTTCTTCTGAAAAACCCTGTGGGCGGTCCTGTATGTGTAAGACCTCCATAAAAGAAGGTCCTTTGGTGCTAATTAAACACAGTTCTTCTTGACCCTCAACACGTTGTCTTGTCTCGTGATTGGAGAGGACAGCTATACTCACACTGGGGATTGCTATGCTCTCCATACTCCCCTGAGCTTTAATCACTTAGCTCTTTTAATAGCTTGTTCCTGATACACTCTCCTGGAGGAGAGGTATTCCCCACACGGTCCTGGAGGACAGAAGCTGATTCAGGGTGGGCAGAAGACGGCGAGACTCCAGTTAAGCTATGGCTGTTGTGGAGTCTGTGGTGGTTGTGGTGTCTGATGCGGTGCTTGTGGTCCTCGGCGCAAGCTAGGAAGCGTCCATCAACGGAAGGTACTCGGTCGGAGTACGGGGAGTTCCGTTACAGGTATGTTAAGTCCGGCCATTCTAAGGCCCGGTAATACATTACCTATTAGTCATCTGTGTGACACAATTCTACGTACTAGTAATCCTGACATAATAAAGATTTGTCCTCATATCAAGATCCCCTTAGGACTTACTTCTTTAAAGCTCTTTGAACCTCCAGAGGAAGCTGCAATATGTATGCTCACTTTGAAAAATAATTTCATAGTGGCAATAACATCAGCAAGATTTGCATCAGAAATTCAAGCACTATTAGGTAACTCCCCTCATACAGTGCTTTTTCTGGGTAAAGTCATTCTACGTCTTTACTGTTCTTCTTGCCTAAAAGTGGTTACTATCCTTCATATCCACCAGTCTTTTTTAAAGATCCTCAAACGCAAAAGGAGTAGCAGCTACATACATTGGATGTCTGTAGAGCTCTCGTTGTTTATAGAAAACAACTATGTCCTGAAGGAAGATCGAATTTGTGTTACCAGAAGGATCAAGGAAAGGAGAAGCTGCTTCTTTTTTCACCTATTAGAAGATGGTTATTCGTGGCTATATCTAAGTTGTCTCATCGCCGTCCTTTATTCGACTACACTCTACATGAGGCATGGCAGCATCGGGGTGGCCTGGGTAAGTGTTCCCACTGAGACAATTTGCAAGCTAGCTTCATGGTCTTCTAATACAACTTTCGCAAAACATTATCAATTACAGGTACACACATTTTGTAACATTATATTTGGAACCAATGTGCATTCTACTGTCTCAATGACATTGTTATTTATATATATATATATATATATATATATATATATATATATTTTGCAGCTAACTCTTATGTATCCCTCCTTTCTTACGCTTGGGGATTCCCCATTAGTGATACTGCTGTGGTTGGGCAGGAAAGCAGAAAATTCATACAGTAGTCGGTGGAATTTTCTTTCCCTGGCCATTTCCCACAGCAGCACAATTTGCCCATTGTTCTAAAGTCTAAAGTTTTAGAAATTAGCTTTTTTCTAACATGGTTGCCTCTAACGATGGTGAGTAGCAGCTGTTTTCAAATGGCAAAATCATGCCATACCTACCTTTGACTGGTAATTCCCATTAACAGCTCCATGGGAAATAATTTCCATGCTAGCAGTTCAATTTTAACAGCTGCAACAAATTTAAAACCTGCCTCTGCTTGGTGTAAAGAGACAAAGCCAAACTAAAAGCTGCAACTAGGCATGTAAGTGGTAGTGCTATAAAGATAAAACAGAGAATATGAGAACTCTGAGAAAGCACAAAAGCTTAGAGAAACTTAGTAGCTTCAGTAAATCCCTGACCAGGTTTTAAAATAGTTGAAGGGTTATCCAGACATGAACACCTTGCTCACAGTGTTTAGAAGGGTATTGGATATACCTCACCAATGAGGCCTAACAAGGCTGAACTAATCAGCTGAACTCTCGTACAGAGGAAGCCAGCCTGCATTTTAGATTTGTACCACCTTCTTGGGTGGGATCAATCTAATACGCAATTGTATCATTACAGGTTCTCTCTGTAATGGCACAAGATGAGCTAAAACCAGCGTGAGAACTGAGTGGGGACCCACCAAAGGGCAAGCTTTTTGAGCTGTTGTCCTTCTGGCAGCCTTTGGTATTATGAATTCTGCTTTCAATTAGCTCTCTAGGTAAACCTTCTCAAGCAGTTCAAAGCACTGCCAGTTAGACATGCCAGTTGAATTACCCATGAACCCCTGTCAGTGGGTCGAGTCTGGAGGCCCTTACAGAGGAGAGTAGGGTGCAATGAGAGACCATCTGCTGGTCTAATAGGAGACAAGAGACCATGTCAAAAACCCATGCAACCTTATGAGGATGCCTTTTCAATGATCTGTGAGCCCAGCAGAAAGACTCTGTCCACAAACATTATTTAGAGTCCACTTGACACCGGCAATGAGGCCTCGGCCAGTAGGCAATTGAAAAGAGTTGCTGTTAAGTTGACAAAGGCAGAGAACCAAACCAGAAGATCTAAGAAACATATGTTCTGAGCAGAACTGAGGGTGTGCTTTGAAATTGGAGTTTTAAATTCCCCCGTAAAACAGGGGAAGGATAAACAGGTGGTGTCAGGAAGCGCTCTCTAATTGGCTCTGGTGGGATTTGAAACCTTGTTTCCCACTTTCTATGGATGCACACTGCTTGCTGTGCAACTGCGCAATCTGTTATCCTGGGGCAATCCAAGAGGGTTGTCTGTCTGATTCTGACCCGTCTGAGACATTCTGATTGCTTATTTTTGTAGGGCTCCTGTAAGTAACACACGTGATACCGTTCTAATCTGATTACTTCAAACAAGCAAGAGCAAATCAGGTATGGGACTTCCCTGTTTACGGGTGGGCTGTCTGGCTGCTCTGAGCCCTTTCATGGTTAAAGTATCCTTGATGCTATTTTGTCCAGATTGTGTTTCTCTGTTACTTGACAACTTTCTGCTCTCCTGTCCTTGTGTAGCTGGCTTGTCTGACTTCCCACTCCATGTACTAGTTCCTGGCTTGTTCTTGACATTGTTTTTCTCTGTGCTCCTGACCCTAGTCTTCATCTGATATTGTGTTTTATTTTTTTGTTCCTCTCCGGGTTTATATTCTTCTCTACGACCTTATAAGGTCCAGTAACGCACCTATACTTGCAGAAATAAAACTTTCTAACAGTTCAGACTCCATTAGCCTGAAAAAGAGGTTCTTGACTGGCTAGACTCCATTAAGTAAAATGAGAGTCTTGAGATTAGCCAAGTTACTCCCTAGAGCGGGAAGAGCTCTAGGCTGATTATATACCGCAAAGGGATCTGCACACAAAAGAAAAAATCGTAACATGTAAAAAGAGTATATGTTTAAATTTTTTCTTATATTTTTCTTTAACTCCTTAAGGACACATGACAGAAATATTCCGTCATGATTCCCTTTTATTCCAGAAGTTGTGTCCTAAAGGGGTTAATAAATCTGTCGTACCACATAGAGAATAGACCTTTCAATGTCAACCGATAAAGGCCTGGATAAGATTTTCGACTTTATTTAATGTTTGGATAATCTTTTTTAAAAAAAAATAATAATAATAATAATTTATATATATATATATCTATCAATTTTTCCAAACAAAAAATCTAAATATTTTTCAAAATATTAAAAGTCTCTAAATACTTTCATTAGTCCCTGGCCTTATCTTATAGTTAGGATAGCTTTATGCCTATCCCACGCATGCATAAACCTTTACCACTTCAGCTGGAAGGCTATTCCATGCATCCACTACCCTCTCAGTAAAGTAATACTTCCCAATATTATTTTTAAACCTTTGCACCTCTAATTTAGGACTATATCCTCTTCTTGTAGTAGTTTTTCTTCTTTTAAATAGTCTCCTCTTTTACTGTGTTGATTGCCTTTATGTATTTAAATGTTTCTATCATATCCCCCCGTCTCGTATTTCCTCAACGCTATAGGCACCCAAACCTCATTGAAGTGGTTTGCGTTCACTGTCCCTGTCTCCTTAACCCTGCAATGTAAAGCATTACAGTTTACAATGCAGTTAATACAATTTCAAGTGGCAGTTTTCCAGGCAGCCACTAGTGGTCTAGAGGAACTTCCTGCATTTTCACAGTTTTAAAATTTTGATCCTAAAGTGGTTACGGTGCTAGGAGTAATTTTTTAACCTGTCAAATGGCAGAAGCCGCCATAACGGTGCTAATTGTAAATTTTAGCAATCATAGCGTTTATCTAAATGGGCCAATATCTGCCTGGAAATTCACTCCAACTGAATTAAACTGTAAATTTGTCTTATCAGAAATGCGGGTGACTTCTATCTTATCAGATATTTGGCTGCTACTTTCATGAGTTGGTTCAGGATTTCATCTGGTCATTTATGGCTGATATCTGGGCTACATTCATTCTAATTAGGAGTCACAGTATTGCAAAATCTGGAGGGTCACAGGTCTGGATTTTGTGGCTCCCACATTTTTTTTTTATATTCTAAGCTGGCAGAATTCGGTCTTTAGTGAATAACTACATGTCTGCCTAAAGTATAGGGGAATTTTTGCCTGTGTTTTGCAAGTTGGACTATAATTCACAACACTTTGGCGTTTAGTGAATAAACACCATAATGATCATTGATGTGCCAGCTTAATTGTGACAAAAGATACCTGTCTAAGCTATGGCCCTAACAGGGCTAATGGCTGGCTGAGAATCATGGAAATATAGTCCAAAATGGGTGAAGCGCCCTATCAACAAAGGGAAAGTATATATATTGCCAACAGTATTATATTTATCTCAGTTGCAGGCCCTCTTAACAAAAGGCATATCTAATACTACACCACAAGGGTTAATACACAACAGCACGTGTTTCTGATAACCTGACACACAACCAGCAGATAATGAATTAATAGACAAACAGCTCCGAAATCAGCTTTTAGGGCATTTCAAAACGAGCACTCCCTATCACACGCAGTGTTTCTCTAACCTGGTTACTGAAGCTCCGAGACAGCCTGTGCTATATCAAGGAAGCGACGGTGGAAACTACAACTCCCGGCATCCCTTGCGGTTTAAAGCCCAACGTTAAAGCTTTATTGAGACACGTTTGGTTCGGGTGCGTGAATAGGACGTCATGCATCATGACCTCATGCACTAGCAGGGACTCCTTACCATATGTCTATGCTCATTACTTCCAAAGAGTTCTACTCCCTGTCTGAATGGTGTGGATTTTATCTTTGTACACAGTGTATTGTACACACATAATGTATGAAGAACAACACCATGGATTGACTTCCTCCTTTACACTGCTGAGTCAAGCTTGTTTGATAATTCATTAAATTCAACTAATACACATCTGCTAGTTATGTGTGCTACATTCTTACCAGCTCCTACAATTTTTTTTAATTTATAGTCAAAGGATCTGAGAAGGTCACCCCATAAGCAATATTCATTTGATGGACACAGTAGGGTATGATGGGAGTTGTAGCACTTTTACTTTAAAGGGACACTATAGTCACCCAAAAAAACTTTAGCTTAATTATAATTATTTTATTATTTATATAGCGCCATCAGGTTCTGTAGTGCTGTACAACGGGTGAAGCAATTTCTGTGTATAGATCATGCCTCTGAAGTTTCACCGCTCAATTTACTGTCATTTAGGAGTTAAATAAATGTTGTTTCTGCTTATGCAGCCCTAGCTACACCTTCCCTGACTGTGACTGACACAGCCTGCATGAAAATGAAATGGTTTCATTTTAAATCAGATGTAACTTACTTTAAAAGTTATCTCGTGCTCTGTAAATTGAACTTTAATTATATGCAGGAGGCTCCTGCAGTGTCTAGAAAACTATTATCAGAGCATGAGATAAGAAATTCTAAATTAAACAGAATTTGAAAAAAAGGAAGTGTAAACATTATATGACTCGTTACAGGAAGTGTTTAGGAAGGCTGTACAAGTTACATGCAGGACAATGTGCCTAAGGCTGCATAAACAAAGGGATTTTCCGGTAGGAAAGCATTGGGAGGCTATTGTGCATATGTGGCAATAAAGCTGGGAGGCTATTGTGCATATGTGGCAAAAAGCTGCGCGACCAATTAGCATCTCCATGGAGAGTGTTCAGCCAGGGCCGGCGCGTCCATAAGGGGGCGCAAAATTCCAGTGACTGGCAGGAGGGAAGCGCTCCCTCCTGCCTGGTCACCTCCTGGATCCCCGGCGCGGCATGCGGCTGAACTTGATTCTGGGGCGG